>NC_069502.1:127348167-127610667 GCF_027579735.1 Bombina bombina | reverse complement strand
GAGTGCCCAAAAGCACAAGGTGTGCAATACTCAGAGACATGGCCAAGGTAAGAAAGGCTGAAAGACGGCCACCACTGAACAAGACACACAAGCTGAAACGTCAAGACTGGGCCAAGAAATATCTCAAAACTGATTTTTCTAAGGTTTTATGGATTGATGAAATGAGAGTGAGTCTTGATGGGCCAGATGGATGGGCCCGTGGCTGGATTGGTAAAGGGCAGAGAGCTCCAGTCCGACTCAGACGCCAGCAAGGTGGAGGTGGAGTACTGGTTTGGGCTGGTATCATCAAAGATGAGCTTGTGGGGCCTTTTCAGGTTGAGGATGGAGTCAAGCTCAACTCCCAGTCCTACTGCCAGTTTCTGGAAGACACCTTCTTCAAGCAGTGGTACAGGAAGAAGTCTGAATCCTTCAAGAAAAACATGATTTTCATGCAGGACAATGCTCCATCACACGCGTCCAAGTACTCCACAGCGTGGCTGGCAAGAAAGGGTATAAAAGAAGAAAATCTAATGACATGGCCTCCTTGTTCACCTGATCTGAACCCCATTGAGAACCTGTGGTCCATCATCAAATGTGAGATTTACAAGGAGGGAAAACAGTACACCTCTCTGAACAGTGTCTGGGAGGCTGTGGTTGCTGCTGCACGCAATGTTGATGGTGAACAGATCAAAACACTGACAGAATCCATGGATGGCAGGCTTTTGAGTGTCCTTGCAAAGAAAGGTGGCTATATTGGTCACTGATTTGTTTTTGTTTTGTTTTTGAATGTCAGAAATGTATATTTGTAAATGTTGAGATGTTATATTGGTTTCACTGGTAAAAATAAATAATTGAAATGGGTATATATTTGTTTTTTGTTAAGTTGCCTAATAATTATGCACAGTAATAGTCACCTGCACACACAGATATCCCCCTAAAATAGCTATAAACTAAAAACAAACTATCCAAGATAGGCATCAGCATTTGCTGTACAATCTTTTCCTTTACTGTAGGGCTGAGGCAAGATTTGTTTCTGTACAGGGCACCTAGTTTTGGATAAAGTTTAGAGGCAATTTTTTCTATGTGGAGTCCAAAAGATAGATTGGGGTCTAACAACATACCTAAGTATTTAAAAGAGTGGACTGCGGTCAGCGTGCAATTGGATTTTGTTTTGATGCGAAGATGGGAATTTTGTAATTTATGTATTTTAGGTCCCATTCCAAAGATCATTGTGACCGTTTTGTCAGTGTTTAGGAAGAGTTTGTTTTTCGAGATCCACTTTTCTACCTCTGTGAACTGGTCTTGGAGCACTGTTTCAAGCTGCAGCAGATCAGATTTGTTTGCATAGATTACCGTGTCGTCTGCGTACATGTGTACAGTTGAGGATTTGCAGACATTAGGCAAATCATTTATAAATAATGTGAATAGTAGGGGGCCGAGAATGGAACCTTGGGGAACACCACACGTGACTGGGAGAGGGAGGGAGTCAATGTTAGAGACAGAGACATATTGTGATCGATCCGATACATATGATTTAAACCAGGTTAACGGGTGATCAGCAATACCAGAGTTTTTTAGTTTGAGAAGTAGTAGGTCATGGTCCACTGTGTCAAAAGCCTTTGCAAAATCAAGGAAAATAGCTCCAGTTAGGTCTCCTTGTTCCATGGCAGTTTGGATGTCGTTGCAAACTTTTAGGAGGGCAGTTGTAGTGGAGTGATTCGGTCTGAAACCTGATTGATCAGGGGTCAGATAGTTAGAAAGTTGGTAATACTCGCATAATTGCGTATGGACGCATTTTTCTAGGATTTTTGACAATACAGGGAGCAGTGATATAGGACGATAGTTAGAAACCAAGGTTAACTCCCCACTTTTATGAATAGGCACTACTCTTGCAGTTTTCCAGAGTTTGGGTATGTATCCAGACACCAAGGATTCGTTAATTAGGGTTGCAACAGGCTTAGCAATTGCCGGCGCACTGAGCTTCAACAGCATTGCTGGGATTTGATCAGGTCCTGACTGGTTTTTCATTTTTAGATTATCGAGGTGTTTCTTAATGACATTGAAGGGTACAGGTCTAAAATTGAACTTTTCTATATTGGGTCTTTGCTGTTTTAGTGGGGCCTGATCCACATTTGTAGCTTCAGGATGCGTGCCATTTATTAGTTTGTCAATCAGGGTGGTGGAGCATCCTACAAAATAATTGTTAAAGGCATTTGCTACTTCTAAGGGGAGTTGCAGGTTTTGGTTATCCACATTGACAGTAGAGGGTTGGGAGTGGATTGGTGGATTTTGTAAGTTATTTATGAGTTTCCAAAACTTTCTAGGGTTACATATATTATTGTTCAGATTTTCACAGAAATATTGCGCCTTAGCCAATTTTGTTTGTTTAGTACATATATTTCGCCATTTTCTATATACACAGTGATCATTCATAGAGCCAGTATGCTTGAACTTTGACCACAATGAATCCCGAAATTGGTACATTTGAATGAGGTCAGCTGTGATCCAATTCAAGTGTGCTCCTTTTACTCTCACCTTACGCAGCGGTGCATGTAAATTCCAAACTTGTAGGAGTTCAGACTGAAAGAATTCAACTGCAGAGTCTAGATCTGGGATTAGGTTTAATCTGTGCCAGGGGAGGTTCTTGATGTCATTTAGAAATGATTGAAGATTAAATTTTTTGAAGGACCTGGTGATTGTAACCTTGGGAGAGGATTTAGTTGCCTTTATTTTGCGCACGCAGTACACTAAGCAGTGGTCACTGAAATTGTTAGGGAGAACACCTGCCTCCTGGATTCGGTCGGGAGAAGTGGAGAGAATCCAGTCGAGCAGGGTATGATTATGGCTTTTGATGTTTATGCGAGTTGGGGAGGAGATTAATTGCGTTAGATGCAAAGATTTAAACAGCGAGCGACAACTGTTATTTTTTGGATTCAGCCTCTATTTCTCCTCAGTGGTAAAAAAAATGCCAACTTGAAACCAACCAGGAGAAGAAGAAAAAAATCACATACAAATAAATGTTTATATTTCTAGACTGTCCCCTCTGCTGCTATGTGAACCAAAGACTTAGGCCCTGGTGCCACTGAACCTGCTGCAGCCCCCCCCCCCCCTTGATAGATATATAGATAGACAGACAGATAGACCCTACTGTTTTTAAATAGGTAACGCTGATACTATCTTCCATTCTATTGTCTTTTCTGTTCACTGTTGCTGTGATAAGATTGCACTTTTTAGGTTTCCAGCCAGGACAAATTTACATGGATAGCACAGAGTAGCACAATGTCTTTTGTGATTTTTTTTTTTTTAAAGAACCACAATGTAGAGCAGACAGGCTCCCAGTATTAAAGGTTATCTCTGTCTTTATTGCAACATAAGCCTCAGAGATTGCCATATGCTCTAGAGGTTTGTGTAAGTGCTTTTTCGAATAGCACAGAATACACTTCTTTTCAAGGAATATGCCCTTGTTGTAATGGCTGTGTCTTTTGAAATTAGATGAATTTGCATCTTGTAGCTATTATTCTTCCATTGTATGGTATGGAATTCTGCTGAATAAATTAGAATAGACAATTTAAAATACAAAACATGTTTCCTATAGCTATTTATATACCGAGGTTGATTCACAAACATAGGCATTTTCTATTATTGTTAAAAGGACATAAAAGTGACCCTTATGTTCATTGGCTATAAAAAAAAAAAAGTATAATTTGTTAAAACATTTTCCAGGTTTTGAATGTGTATAGAGCAGATGTGTTTACTAAGAAAGCAGAGACAGCTATCAGTCAGTGTGAAGAATTGTTTGTTCTCTGTTGTATAAATGACATTGGGCTATATTACAAGTGGTGTGTTATTTAGCGCTCCCGCCCAAGCGTAAACACTGCTAGAAGTAATCTTTTTGTGCACGCGGGTTAGTGCACGTATTACAAATTGAAAGTAAAAGTATTACACGCAAGCGAAACCTGACACGCACTAACTTCAGGAACTCATATATAGCAACCACACTTACTACTTCTCCCCATAGATTTTAATGGATAGCGCAGAAGAAAAAAAACGAACAATTATCGCTTGTGCACTAACTAGACAGGAGTTATTCATATTTAATATTCCAATGTCCACCAACAGGACAATATTATTTTTATTTTAAATATATATTTCTATATACGTATCTGTATATACCTATACCTATATTTATAGATATATATTTTACATTAAAGGGACAGTCTAGTCCAAAATAAACTTTCATTATTCAGATAGAGAATGTAATTTTAAACAATTCTCCAATTTATTTTTATCACCAATTTTGCTTTGTTCTCTTGGTATTCTTAGTTGAAAGCTAAACCTAGGAGGTTCATAAGCTAATTTCTAAGCCCTTGAAGGCCGTCTATTCTGTTACAGCATTTTGACAGTTTTTCACCACTAGAGGGTGTTAGCTCATGTGTGTCATATAGATAACACTGTGCTCACGCACTTGGAGTTCCAGTGAGCCAGCTCTGATTGGCTAAAATGGATGTCTGTCAAAAGAACTGAAATAAGGGGGAAGTCTGCAGAGGCTTAGATACAAGGTAATCACAGAGGTAAAAAGTGTATTTATATAACTGTGTTGGTTATGCAAAACTAGGGAATGGGTAATAAAGGGATTATCTATCTTTTTAAACAATAACAATTCTAGTGTAGACTGTCCCTTTAACATCACATATATATATATAGAATTATATATTAAAAGGGACATTATACACTAGATTTTTCTTTGCATAAATATTTTGTAGATGATCCATTTATATAGCCTATACAGCTTTTTTTATTAAAAAAAAATGCATAATTTTATTTATTTTTAAATAACATTGCACTGATTTTCAAACTCCTTACCAAGCTCCAAAGTTTTAGGAGAATACTGATGTATACCTACTCCAGCTTGCTCCTGTTTGTGTAAAGAGTCTTTTCATATGCAGAGGAAGTGGGAGGGGGGGTGTCTGCTTTTTTTCTCTATAGAACCACTTGCAGTGGGCGTTCCAGCTAATCTTTTCAACAGAGCTAAACTGGGTGCTTCTAAGTAAAAGGTTTTATACTGGATTTTTAGATCAGTATCTGTGCATATTATTCTTTATAGTAGTGTCTATTACATGCAGTTATATAAAAAATTGTGTATACTGTCCCTTTAATAATACAAATTAAATAATAATTATTAAACATTATTATAGATGTACTAAAGATTCAAAATAATCTGTAGAATATATGTATATATATTTACAGTATCTAATATAACTTTTTTTAATAATTATTATTTTAAATATTTTATATTGTATATTTCAGTAACACGCCTTAAGATGACTAATTTTTCATGTGCGCTACCCCGATACCACGTTAGACCTAAAGTGTGAAACTTGTAGCAATTTAAGCATACAGTATTTAAAATTCCTATATTCTTCACAAAGAAAATAAATACATTTGTATTATTAAATATATATTTCTATATATATGTGATAATGTTAATGTAAAATATATATCTATACTTTTATATCTATATGAATAGGTATATAGGTAAAAATAACTTTATTCTGTATGTGAAGAACATTGGAATGTTAAAGGGACAGTCTACACCAAAAAATTTATTATTTTAAAAAATTAGATAATCCCTTTATTACCCATTCTCCAGTTTTGCATAACCAACACAGTTATATTAATATACTTCTTACCTCTGTGATTACCTTGCAGCTAAGCCTCTGCAACTGCCCCTATATCTCAGTGCAATTTATAGTCTTGCATTTAAGACAATTAGTACTGCCTAATGAATAACTCCACAGGAGTGTGCACAATGTTATCTGTATGACACACATGAACTAGCACTGTCTTACCTTGAAAATCTATAAAAATTAGATAAGAGGTGGTTTGTAGGGGCTTAGAGATAGGCAGACATTTAGAGGTGTATAGGCTATAAAGTATATTGATATATTAATGTTGTGTGCGTAAAGCTGGAGAATACTTAGGTAGTAAATGCGTTATCTATCTTTGCTAAAAATGAAAAATGTTGGAGTAGACTTCCCCTTTAAATATTTACAGAAAATACGCAGTAAAACACATTATTAAATACTATTAAAGAATTATTATTTAGACATATATATATATATATATATATATATATATATATATATATATATATATATATATATATAAAAAGGATGAATCCCAAGCAGGGAAAGAAATGGAGAGTCCGGAGACAAAAACTTGGTCAAAGGTAGAATTTATTCAGCAGAATTGCCAAGGTGCAGGTGAGTATGCAAATGGACACCTGACGCGTTTTGCGCATGTGCACATGTGCTTCATCAGAGGCTTTTTTTACACTTGCCTTCATCAGAGGCTTTTTTACACTTGCTACTGGCTTATTTGTGATATATATATTTTATATATATATATATATATATCCTCTCCAAGAACACAGGCACTCACTGGTCTTTATAAAAGGTAATCCTTTATTCAATCCATTAAAACGATAATAATACCATGACGTTTCGGCACACCATCGTGCCTTTATCAAATGTATCAAAATATTAAAAAGCTTCATATCAAACTTACCCCTAATCACCTCTTAAATACTATTGGAATATAGCAAATGCCGCCAGCCCATCGTGTGTAAAATCGGCGTCTGACGTCATCAGGGAGCGCTGATCTGTGCGCCCTGTGAGATCGTAGGGCCGACGTTGCCATGGCAACATGTAAACTATACACAGTTACTCTGCGAATGTGCAATAGACCAACAGATATATTTGCATATCGAGTGTGTCGCCGATTACACATATTGACGGAGTTCCCCATACTTATTATAATGGGGCAAAGTACCGCAAGTCTCCAAAATATTGGACAAAAACGATGTCTATATCAGCGCAACACTCCCAGCAAATAATACTAAAACAAAGTGAGTAAAAAACATAGTGTATAAAATTCAAAAATGTATCAGAAAGGAGCATCTATATAACATTGTATCCATATCATAATGAGTGAAAAGTATCAAAAAAGCATTTGATGTCATAGTGACAGTAAACTACTTCAATTTACATATAAGGTGAGATATTAGCTCGCATTCGTGCCTATTAGTATTATGGTAGAAACATGGGAACAATATGTGAGAGAAGATTATATGTCCATTTTTAAGACCCATACGCTATAACAGGACAAATCTGTGTACTCTGATTATATTGCAAAAACAGAATTTATCTAGTAGAAAGGGCTGAAGTCCAGTGAGGTATTGAGGCCACATGGAGAGATGGTATTTAGCCTGTAGATCCACTTGGTTTCGCATTGTAGTAACAGGTTCCCCCTGTCAGCTCCCCTTGGGAGTGGGGGTATATGATCTATAAGCATTGTGCGTAAACTTGAAACCGCATGTTTATGTTGGATGCAATGCCTAGCTACTGGTTGTTCTGATTCACCAGTGCGTAGGGCCTCCCGTATAGCACACCGGTGGTTTGCCAGACGCTCGCAGAAGGTTGTTACAGTTTTACCGATGTATACACTGGAACATGGGCAAATAATCATGTATACTACATATACGCTGGTGCAGGTAAGGCGATGCCTAATGTCGAATCTTTTGTTGCTGTGAGGGTGCTGAAACGAATTGCCCCTAAGCATACCATTGCAGGTTACACATCCAGAACAGGGAAAACAGCCCATCTTCGTGGGTTTAAGCCAAGTATCCTTTTTGTAGTTCCTTATTGGATCTGACTTAACCAATATGTCCCTTAGGTTATTTGCTCTTCGGTATGCTATTCTGGGGGCAGCCACCCTCCCAAATGGTAGTGTGGGATCACTGTCTACCACTGGCCAATGCCTCCGTGAGGTGTCTCGAATCTGATGTATATGTAGTAACCATGTTGATCCGGTCAGGGTCTGACTTGGTTGTCCTTTGCCTTTTTTCCAGATTAGTGGGATCCATAAGATCATCACGTGCCTTCTTAACCATCTCTCTAGTATAGCCTCTCTCCACTAGTTTCGTGTCCATTTCTTCCAGTTGTTGATGTAGCATAGGTATCTCACTATTGTTCCTAATGACACGAGTGAGTTGGGAGGTGACAATCCCTTTCTTTTGGTGCAGAGGGTGAAAACTCCTCGCATCCAACAAGGAATTGCGGTCAGTTGGTTTAGTATAAAGAGAGGTACCAAAACGAGTGATACCCTCTGCATCAACTTTGAAAATATTAAGATCCAAAAAATGTACAGATACTGCACTGTATTCCAACTTAAACCTGATTGGACAAGCCATGGTATTCAAATGTGACACCCACTCAAGCAATGCTGGCTCACCACCTCTCCACACCAAGAACACATCATCGATATAGCGTGTGTAGTACATGATGTTGCTATTATCATGTGGCCGCATCAGCGTGCGTTCATACCACGCCATGTAGAGGTTTGCATAAGTGGGTGCCACATTCGAACCCATGGCTGTACCTGAGATTTGCAAAAAATAGTCATTTTCAAATTTAAAATAGTTCTTCTCAAGACAATGTGTTAACATTTCACAAAGGAACTCTATGGGTGGACCATTGTACAAATCATTGCCTCCACACCCTCATGATGAGGTATCACAGTGTAAAGGCTGTCCACGTCCATGGTGACAAGCACATCATCAACACTTAAACCAACATATTCCTCGAGAACACGAATCATATCTGGGGAATCCTTTAAATAAGATTCAGTATGCTTAACAACATGCTGGAGGTGCGAGTCAATGTATATGGCCAAACTGGACAAAATTGAACCCCTGGCAGACACAATCGGTCTGCCAGGTGGATTTTGTAAGGTTTTATGCACCTTTGGCAGTAAGTAGAGTACAGGAACCTTTGGATAATCTGTAGTGAGAAATGTCTGCTCCTGTTCACTAAGTATACCTGCCTCAAAGCCCTCCTGTAGAAATCTGTCAATGACCCTTTTATAGGTTGATGTAGGGTTACCAGATACTTTCTTGTACGTTTGGCTATCTCTTAGCAGTCTAAGTACCTCATTCCTGTACTCTGCATAGTCTAAAATGACAACAGATCCCCCCTTATCTGCAGGGCGGATAATGATAGATGTGTCATTTTTCAGGTCCGTGAGTGCTTGGGCCTCAGCTTTACTCAAGTTAGAATATATCTTGTGTTGGGGTATTTGTTTGATATCATGGCTAAGAGCCCGTGTGTATCCTCTGATGGAGTTATGTGTATTTGCAGGTTCAAAGGTGGATTTTTTCTTGAATGGAGTGGGGACATAAGTATCATCTCTAAAATGATCTCTTAATTTCAGCTGCCTTTGTAACTTATGTATATCCACCAGCATATCAAAATAATCAGTTTTGGGGGTCGGTATGAATGATAGCCCCCAATTTAACAGGGATATTTCAGCTTCATTCAAATGTCTGCTACTGAGGTTAAATATAATATCTAATTTTTCCTTGCTAACTGTTTTTTTGTGCCCCCCCCCTTCTGATTTTTCTTCCCTCACTTCTCTTTTTGTAGTGGGAATAGTTGGTGGTTTTGCTGCCGAGCGTGTCCCCACTCCTAAAAAAGAATTGGAGTGTTCGCTGTTGTTAGTATTACTCTGGCTAGGGGTGATACCCTCCGGGCCTGAGGAGTCTCCTCCACTGCTATCAACTATACTTAGTGTGTTTCTAGGGCGCAGATTACGTCGCCGTCTATTCTGTGTAGTATCATCTTTGCCATATAGCCACTTATATACACGTTTCTCTCTATAATCAGTTTCAACACTGTTAAGTTTCTTATTTTTGAATTCAATAAGATCACTACGGTATTTACTGACTATACCTTCCAGTTTGGTAACCCAATCCTGACTCTTATCCTCCAGCAGGATGTGCATACTGTTTTGTTTAATGATGTCAGTTTCATTTTTAATTTTATTCTCTAACCTAGTGACCTCCTCTATCACCAACAACATAAGGTCATAGGAGCATTTGTTTAACACGGAGCACCACCTCCTACAAAATTCAACATTATTGCGGCCTAGGGTGGGTATATTTTTCACTCTAAATCCCCTTGGGATATATTTCTTCCTATGATACCCAGATAAAAAAACTGCATGTAAATGATAATCTATTTGCTTCCTCCTTAAATTTAACAATTTATGATATACGTTAATGGGGGTGTCACCCCCCAACTCACTCATTTCGTCACTTATTCTGATTCTCTCCGCATCATCATCTGTAAACACCAATGGCTCTGTGTTGAAATCTTCATCCTGATACAGATTATCGAACTGTGCTGACTCAGCCATCTTTAACAGGAATTTTAACAGTTAGTGCATAAATAGCAAGTATAAAAGACTGTAAGCCGGTAGTTTAGTGTCACATACAAATAAACATCAATCAATGTATACCCGATGCTCCTCTAGTTATGTGCTTAAAAACAGGTAAAGATTAGATGTGAAGTTTCCAATATCAAGTTAACATCTCCATATAACAATAATAATGCAGCATCCACAGTTCATGTGTGTATAAATGATCGGAGTGCTTGTCCCAAAATGCAAAAGCATAGATACAGTCCAGATAAAGGACAGCACAATCTTACGCCAATTCAACTGCCAAGGTGCACTGCAAGCCAATTCGTATCCTCTCCAAGAACACAGGCACTCACTGGTCGTTAATAAAAGGTAATCCTTTATTCAATCCATTAAAACGATAATAAAACCATGACGTTTTGGCACACCATCGTGCCTTTATCAAATGTATCAAAATATTGATACATTTGATCGCTCTCCGCCTTCAGCATTGCACCAGCAGCTCTTGTGAACTGATGGTGCAACACCGCCCCCTGCAGTTTCGCGGCCAATTGGCCTCTAGCAGGGGGGGTGTTAATCAATCCATACGGAGCTTGATAGATATGCCCCTTGGACTAATATAAAAAGATTGTTTTCATATTCTTTACAGTTCTCTGAAAACAATAAACGAGTGATCCTTTTAATGAAAACAATGAACAAATGCATGTAACCAAACGTTTAGATTATTTGTACTTGCAGTTTAAACGGCTAGCCTAAAGGATTTTCTACGGGTGAGAAAAGCTTCACATTTACACTATTCTATAACAACTTCCTTAGCATTAGTTTTAAAACTCTTGACAATTCAGAACCCATTAAAATCTAAGGGTTATGGTAGCAAACAGACCTCCTCTTTTAGAGAGAAATATAGTTGCACCTCAACTGTCAAAGTCCATATAGGTTAAAACATAGATCTGGGGTAAACTGTAGAAATCCCGTGTTCAGTGGAGAATTGCCTGGTGTTTTGGGGCAGTACTGCCCTTGTGGATTAGATCAGATTTATATACAGCAGGAAGATTTTTTTCTTTTCATCTACTTGCACCATTCAAGCAAGTGGGCGAAAAGAAGGTGCAACCTGGGTGAGTTTAATTTCATAGTTTAAAGGGACATTAAACCCAAAAAATTTCTGTCATGATTCAAGTAGAGAATACAATTTTAAACAACATAACAATTTGCTTCTATTTTTTAATTTGCTTCATTTTTTAGATATACTTTGTTGAAGAAATAGCAATGCACATGGGTGAGCCAATCACACAAGGTATCTTTGTGCAGCAACCAATCAGCAGCTCCTTGGCCTATCTAGATATGCTTTTCAGCAAAGTATATTAAGAGAATGAAGCAAATTAGGTAATAGAAGTAAATTAGAAAGTTGTTTAAAATTGCATGCTCTTTCTAAATCATGAAAGAAAAAATTGGGGTTTTATGCCCCTTTAACTTCCCAAGCTAAACTTTTTTTCTAGTGTCTGTGATCAGCAGTTGAAAGTGGGATAAGCAGAAGTTCAGTTTCCGAAATATTGAGCTTCATGTTGTTCATAGATAATCAAGATGGATTAGCAGGTAGATCATGATCTTGTGTAGAATAGAAGCAAGACAGAGTTGTATGTCAAAAGTGTAAACACGGTACTGGTATCAAAGGAAAGAAAATGCATATGGCTGAGGTTAGAGCTGAAAGAATCATATGAAAAGGGCAAGTTGTAAAATTAACACATAGCACAGAAATGACAGAAGTCAAAGGAGAAAACATATTTCAGTTTAAAGGGAAATTGCCGTTGTTCCATCTAAAAATACATTACAAACTAACTTTGTACGTGGAAGTTGTCAGTGAGCAAGAGATATCTAGTTCTCAGTTGTACCTTCTGTTACTTTCACTTTAAGGGGCCGATTTATGAAAGTGCGAGCGGACATGATACGATGTAGCGTATTATGTCCGCTGCACATCGATAAATGCCGACAGCATACGCTGTCAGCATTTATCATCGCACAAGCAGTTCTAGAGCCAGTTCTAGTGGGCGAATTGATGTTCACAGCCTCAGAGTAGGCGGACAAGTTATGGAGCAGCGGCCGTTAGACCGCTGCTTCATAACTGCTGTTTCCGGCGAGCCTGAAGGCTTGTGGGGAAACAGGGGCATCAAGCCCCATTTGGAACTTGATAATTCGACCCTTAAATCTGCAACTATTATGTTTTTTTATGTGATACAAAAAATAATTTCTATTTGCTGTTTTTTTCTATATGCATGACAATAATATTTAATAGCAGCTTATTTAATATATTTGTTACAAAAGTGTTTTTTTATATATATAAATATGCTTTTTGAAATATTTATTGTTTCCATTAGAAGGGAAGATTTTTTTTTGTTTGCGCACGTGAACTCCTTCAGCAGATGTGCAAAAAGCTTTTTTTTTTTCCAGCCCTGGTCAACAATCATGCTTTTTACTGATTTAGTATATGCTCGTTCATCAATCAAGTCCATGTTCATACCATGAAAGCCAATTACTATCTTGTACTTTATAGAAATCTATTGTTCGCCCTATATTTAATTGCCACAGTTTGCAATAGATTATATATAAACACTTCTTGAAATAAATAAAGTAAACCTGCTGTGCTGTACTCGCTTTCAATCTAATTCAAGTCCATTGTAGCATAGCATGTTCTTTGTTGATGGACTATGAGAGGAAATAGCCTGTTCTTGTAGATAAAGTATGGCACTAATTGTGTTTATGTCCTTCATTTACAGTATTCTGCTGAATTGTTGGCAGTCGTTCGGCTCCCTTTTATCCATCCCAGTTATCTTCTCAATGTTGTTGACAACGAGGAACTGATAAAGTCATCAGAGGCTTGCCGGGATCTAGTCAATGAAGCCAAAAGATACCATATGCTTCCACATGCTCGACAAGAGATGCAAACTCCAAGGACCAGGCCAAGACTTTCAGCAGGTACAGGATTTGGTGGATATCTTGAAGAACATCTAGATTATATCTCTTTTCGTCTGTGGTAGATTAAAGGGACACTAAACCCACAATTTTTTTCTTTCTTGATTCAGATAGAGCATGCAATTTTAAGCAACTTTCTAAATTACTCCTATTATAAATGTTTCTTCATTCTCTTGCTATCTTTGTTTGAAAAGCAGGAATCTAAGCTTAGGAGCCGGCCCATTTTTGGTTCAGCACCTGGGTAGCGCTTGCTGATTGGTGTATAAATGTTGACACTAATTAGCAAGCGCTACACAGGATCCTGAAACAAAAATGGGCCCGCTCCTAAGCTTAGACTCCTTTTTCAAATAAAGATAGCAAGAGAACAAAGAAAAGTGATAATAGAAGTAAGTTAGAAAGTTGCTTAAAATTGCATGCTCTATCTGAATCATGAAATAAGAAAATTGTGTTTTAGTATATCTTTAAGCATTTAAAGTTCAAATTTGAGCAAAAAATTCAAGACTGGTGTCCTATTGATATCACAAGATGCTAATATGGATGGGTATCAAAGGCCATATAAAATAAATGGAGCCTGTTATTATACTAAATATATAGGGGCCGATTTATCAAGGGCCGAATGGCCACTGATGCCCCTGTTTATGCGCGAGCCTTGAAGCTCGCCAGAAACAGCAGTTATGATGCAGTGGTCTTAAGACCACTGCTCATTAACTGGTCCGCCTGCTCTGAGGCTGCGGACACCCCCTGCTAGTGGCCGATTGGCCACTGCTTGTGCAATGATCAATGCCGACAGCGTATCCTGTCGGCATTCATAGATGTCTGTCGGTCATGATCCGCTGAGCGGATCATGTCGGACAGACCGATGATAAATCGGCCCCATGATCTTACCATCCTGTTCGGAATTGACTAGACAACTACAAAACTCTTCACATTAATAAGGTGTAGGGGTACACGATAAAAAAAATATATATAAACATTTCTTGTTCTTCAATTATTATACTTTTGGTTCAGTAACTCCTCAGGGTCTCTCCTACCTTTTACATTTGACATGTACCTAGATATACTTTCATACTGACAAAATAGTCCTATTTATTGTATATCAGAAATTTAAAACCTCAGAAATACCACAACATTGTGTTTGTAGAAGAAAGACCTTGCTATCCAAAATACATACAGCTCCTTTTCCACAAACAATGCCATTATAACAAGCAATAATTTACTATGTTCTCTACTTACAACAATGCTTAGTCATCATATATTACTTTATACCCAGAAACATAATCAATTTGACTACTTCAGCCCATAAGTAAAGAGTCCCTGGTAATACAATGCTGACAGCTATGGAACAATATTATACATATGAAAATGTGTGCTATGATGTTGCAATAAAGGAATTCTCACCACGTGGTTCTTTAGTCCCCAAACAGATTGATAGTCAATGTCAAACATTCCTGAATTTGTGTAATAATAGACCAGTTTTTGTTATTACCCTTTTTTTCTAACAATACAATTGTCCTTAAATTTGTAGGTGTGGCTGAGGTGGTTGTTCTTGTAGGAGGGCGACAGATGATAGGAATGAATCAGAGAACGCTAACAGCTGTCACCTGTTTAAATCTGCAAATTAATAAATGGTACCCACTTGCCAGTCTGCCGTTTTATGACCGTGAATTTTTCAGTGTTGTATGTGCTGGAGACAACATTTACCTGTCAGGTAAGTACAAAAAAAAGCCTTTTCAATGAGCATAATTCAATAGATTGTTTCATACACTAGTCTCCATGGAATCATTATGCTTTGTTATAAAGTTTTGTTTTTCAAGCACCAGCATATTCTGTAATGTAGTAAATTAGTGCTATAAATATACAGTGAGAACAAACCAGAGTATTAAAGGAACAGTAAATCAAGATTAAACTTTTATGGTTCAGATAGAGCATGACATTTTAAACAACTTTCTATTTTACTTATATTATCTAATTTGCTTTATTCTCTTGATATCATTTGTTAAAAAGCATACCTAGGTAGCCACAATACACTGCTGGGAGCAAGCTGCTGACTTATAAGCTACTGACTTATTGGTTGTACGTATATACTTCATGCCATTGGCTCACTATCGGCTAGATTATCAGTTCTGCGTTAGCCTTAAAAAGCAGCGTTGAGAGGTCCCAACGCTGCTTTTTAACGCCCGCTGGTATTACGAGTCATGCAGGAAAGGGTCTACCGCTCACTTTTCTTCCGCTACTTTTGGCTACCGCAAATCCCCTTACGTCAGTTGCGTATCCTATCTTTTTAATAGGATTTGCCTAACGCTGGTATTACAAGTCTTGGAGAAAGTGAGCGGTACAGCCTCTACCTCCAAGACTCCTACCGCATTTAAAAGTCAGTAGTTAAGAGTTTTATGGGCTAACGCCGGAACATAAAGCTCTTAACTACAGTGCTACAAAGTACACTAACACCCATAAACTACCTATGAACCCCTAAAGCGAGGCCTCCCCAACATTGCAAACACTATAATAAAATTATTTAACCCCTAATCTGGCGACCGGACATCGCCGCCACCTACATTATCCCTATGAACCCCTAATCTGCTGCCCCTAACATCGCCGACACCTACATTATATTTATTAACCCCTAATCTGCCCCCCCAACGTCGCCGCCACCTACCTACACTTATTAACCCCTAATCTGCCGACCGGACATTGCCGCCACTATAATAAATTTATTAACCCCTAAGCCGCCGCACTCCCGCCTCGCAAACACTATAATAAATTTTATTAACCCCTAATCTGCCCCCCCCCCAACGTCGCCGCCACCTACCTGCAATTATTAACCCCTAATCTCCCGCCCCCAATGTCGCCGCCACCTACCTACACTTATTAAACCCTAATCTGCCGACCGGACTACGCCGCCACTATAATAAATGTATTAACCCCTAAACCGCCACACTCCCGCCTTGCAAACACTATAATAAATTTTATTAACCCCTAATCTGCCCCCCCAACGTCGCCGCCACCTACCTACAATTATTAACCCCTAATTTCCCGCCCTCAATGTCGCCGCTACTATAATAAAGTTATTAACCTCTAAACCTAAGTCTAACCCTAACCCTAACACCCCCCTAACTTAAATATAATTTAAATAAAACGAAATAAATTACTATAATTAAATAAATTAATTCTATTTAAAACTAAATACTTACCTATAAAATAAACCCTAATATAGCTACAATATAAATAATAGTTACATTGTAGCTATTTTAGGATTTATATTTATTTTACATGCAACTTTGTATTTATTTTAACTAGGTACAATAGCTATTAAACAGTTAATAACTATTTAATACCTACCTAGTTGAAATAATTACAAAATTACCTGTAAAATAAATCCTAACCTAAGTTACAAATACACCTAACACTACACTATCAATAAATTAATTAAATAAATTAACTACAATTATCTAAACTAAAATAAAATTAAATAAACTAAACTATAGTACAAAAACAAACAAACAAACACTCAATTACAAAAAATAAAAAAATATTACAAGAATTTTAATCTAATTACACCTAATCTAAGCCCCCTAATAAAATAAAAAAGCCCCCTAAAATAATAAAATTCCCTACCCTATACTAAATTACAAAAGTAATCAGCTCTTTTACCAGCTCTTAAAAGGGCTTTTTGCGGGGCATTGCCCCAAAGTAATCAGCTCTTTTACCTGTAATAAAAAATACAAGACCCCCCCAACATTACAACCCACCACCCACACACCCCTACTCTAAAACCCACCCGATCCCCCCTTAAATAAACCTAACACTAACCCCCTGAAGATCACCCTACCTTGAGCCGTGTTCACCCAGCCGGGCCGAATTCTTCATCCAATCCAGGCGATGTGGTCCTCCATCCGGCAGAAGTCTTCATCCAAGCGGGCCAGAAGAGGTCCTCCATCCGGCAGAAGTCTTCATCCATCCGCGGCTCCATCTTCAAGTCCTCCGACGCGGAACATCCTCCTCGGCCAACGGACTAACGACGAATGAAGGTTCCTTTAAATGACGTCATCCAAGATGGCGTCCCTCGATTTCTGATTGGCTGATAGGATTCTATCAGCCAATCGGAATTAAGGTAGGAAAAATCCGATTGGTTGATGCAATCAGCCAATTGAAGTTCAATCCGATTGGATCAGCCAATAGAATTGACCTCATTCGTCGTTAGTCCATCGGCCGAGGAGGATGTTCCGCGTCGGAGGTCTTGAAGATGGAGCCGCAGATGGATGAAGACTTCTGCTGAATGGAGGACCTCTTCTGGCCCGCTTGGATGAAGACTTCTCTGGAGGACCTCTTCTGGCCCGCTTGGATGAAGACTTCTGCCGGAGGGAGGACCTCTTCTGGCCCGCTTGGATGAAGACTTCTGCCGGATGGAGGACCACATTGCCCGGTTTGGATGAAGAATTCGGCCCGGCTGGGTGAACACGGCTCAAGGTAGGGTGATCTTCAGGGGGTTAGTGTTAGGTTTATTTAAGGGGGGATCGGGTGGGTTTTAGAGTAGGGGTGTGTGGGTGGTGGGTTGTAATGTTGGGGGGGTCTTGTATTTTTTATTACAGGTAAAAGAGCTGATTACTTTGGGGCAATGCCCCCGCAAAAAGCCCTTTTAAGGGCTGGTAAAAGAGCTGATTACTTTTGTAATTTAGTATAGGGTAGGGAATTTTATTATTTTGGGGGGCTTTTTTATTTTATTAGGGGGCTTAGATTAGGTGTAATTAGATTAAAATTCTTGTAATATTTTTTTATTTTTTGTAATTTAGTGTTTGTTTGTTTTTGTACTATAGTTTAGTTTATTTAATTGTATTTTAGTTTAGATAATTGTAGTTAATTTATTTAATTAATTTATTGATAGTGTAGTGTTAGGTGTATTTGTAACTTAGGTTAGGATTTATTTTACAGGTAATTTTGTAATTATTTTAACTAGGTAGCTATTAAATAGTTATTAACTATTTAATAGCTATTGCACCTAGTTAAAATAAATACAAAGTTGCCTGTAAAATAAATATAAATCCTAAAATAGCTACAATGTAACTATTAGTTATATTGTAGCTATATTAGGGTTTATTTTATAGGTAAGTATTTAGTTTTAAATAGGATTCATTTATTTAATTATAGTAATTTTATTTCGTTTTATTTAAATTATATTTAAGTTAGGGGGGTGTTAGGGTTAGACTTAGGTTTAGGGGTTAATAACTTTATTATAGTAGCAGCGACGTTGGGGGCGGGAGATTTGGGGTTAATAATTGTAGGTAGGTGGCGGCGACGTTGGGGGGGGCAGATTAGGGGTTAATAAAATTTGCTATAGTGTTTGTGAGGCGGGAGTGCGGCGGTTTAGGGGTTAATACCTTTATTATAGTGGCGGCGATGTCCGGTCGGCAGATTAGGGGTTAATAAGTGTAGGTAGGTGGCGGCGACGTTGGGGGTGGAAGATTAGGGGTTAATAAATATAATATAGGTGTCGGCAATGTTAGGGGCAGCAGATTAGGGGTTCATAGCTATAATGTAGGTGGCGGCGGTGTCCAAAGCGACAGATTAGGGGTTAATAATATTATGCAGGTGTCAGCGATAGCGGGGGCGGCAGAGTAGAGGTTAATAAGTGTAATGTTAGGGGTGTTTAGACTCGGGGTTCATGTTAGGGTGTTAGGTGTAGACTTAGAAAGTGTTTCCCCATAGGAAACAACGGGGCTGCGTTAGGAGCTGAATGCTGCTTTTTTGCAGGTGTTAGGTTTTTTTCCAGCCAGCTCAGCCCCATTGTATCCTATGGGGAAATCGTGCACAAGCACGTTTTGCCACCTTACCGCTACCGTAAGCAACGCTGGTATTACAGGTAGAAGTGGAGCTAAATTTTGCTCAACGCTCACTTTTCTGAGGCTAACGCAGCCATTCTAATACCAGCATTGTTTAAAGTGAGCGCTGGAAAAAAAAGGCTTGTTAGCCCTGCAAGTTTTTACCGACAAAACTAGACTCGTAATCTAGGCGTATATGTTTTCTGCTAGCTTGCAGTACTGCATAGGCTGCTTCTTCATCAAAGGATACCAAGAGAATGATACAAATTTCATAATAGAAGTACATTGGAAAGCTGTTTAAAATTGTATGTTTTCTCTTAAACATGAAAGAAAAATATTGGTTTATATATCTCTTTAAAGTGATATTGTACTGCCATTGTATTATGTGTATGAAATAGCAGCATTTAACATGATGACTTTTTTTGCCTATAAATGTGATGTAAAAGGTATTAAAATTTAATATTAAAGTAATACATTAGTGTCAGCTGTGTACTTCTGGTTAAAGGAACCGTAAACACCTTGAGATTGTAATGTAAAATGTTTAGTTATGTGTTATGAAATAACTTTGCAATATGTTTTCATTATTTATTTTGCTCACTTTTCATGTAATTTAGCTCTGAAAATTGAGCAATTTCTATTTCTCAGAACTTGAAATGCACCTGCTGACTTCTCAATGCTAATTCTGCTACATGTCTGTTGCTAATTGGCTTTATTAGATAACAACTGCCAAACAATACATTTCTTTACCAACTTTATGACAGTGGCTAGCCTTGTTGTTTGTGGACCAAAGCCCTGATTGGCTCCTACAAATAAGGTAAATAGTGGGTGGAGTTTAGCTACTGAAAACTAATTACAGTAAAAAGATGTAAACTTGACTGGTATGTTATTCTATAGCAACACAACAGAAATGTAATTATAAGATGACTGATAGGTACAACCAGTATGTACTAGTAGGAAGTGTCTATCAGTGGCTGGGCATTAGTAGGGAGCAAACAAATAATAGTTCTGTTTTAGTTTCAATTTAAATGTTAACAATTGTACATCACATTTTTTTCAAACCAAAAATCTTAAAATTCTTCTCTTTCTTATGCGTTATAGATAGAAATGTTATGAATACAGCGTCTCTATAATTACCATATATAAATAATAGTCAGGTTCGCGAGAAATAAGCATTTCAGTTTCGCCGGTCTTGCAAGCTACCTGCTGGGCTAAACATTATAAAAAAATTGGTCTGGCCCTCGCTATACAGAGAAGTGGCGAAGTGCCTTCCATAGGAGAGTATAGGGCTCGCTGCCTTTTCAGCAATTTGACCATCGTCAGTAAATGCGGATCTCTGCAGTGTGGAAAGGGCATGTTTTCAAAGCATCTTTACACAACATCTAATGTGCGTTCAGTAAATATAAAATTGGTTTCTGCTTAGTAAAAGTTCAAATAATAGCTATATACTGTACACTAAGTTTCACTGTACATATAGTATATTTCTTACAATTGTTTATCTCATCCATTAAAAGGGTGGTGAAACAGATAAGTGTGAAAATTTTCACCTAAGCTGGCAGATTTAGAATATAAGAATTTCCCATTAAATACAGTTACACCCATCGAATGCCCATGAAATTCCCAATGGAACTATGAATGTGATCGCTATTGGTAATAAAGAATTTAAAAAAAGCTTAATAATAAATCTATATGAGCTGGAGGATTTTGGGTGTATTGTACATGTGTATGTATTTTGTTATATGTTAATTTATAATACTGTAAAATAGTATAGTATATGTTTAAGATATACATTTTTCTTTCATGATTTAGATAGAGCAGGCAATTTTAAACAACTTTTCTTCTATTATCAATTTTTCTTCATTCTCTTGGTATCTTTTGTTGAAAAGCACAGGTCTATGCTTAGGAGCCGGCCCATTTCTGGATCACTATATGGCAGCAGTTTTTCAAGAATATTATCCATTTGCAAGAGCACTTGATGGCAACACTATTTCCTGCCATTTAGTGCTCTAGATGCCTACCTAGGTATCTCTACAACACAGAATATCATGAAATGAAGAAAATTTGATTTTTTTTTTTTAATGGTATACTCTGAATCACAAATGAAAATGTTTGGATTTCATATTGAGAATGGCGTAGATCTCAGACACACTGCAAAAAAGGAACCAGCCTATTTGTCATGCCAGCTCTATTTTTGAGACTGTATTTCCGCCCACTAGCTAGTTTTTAATGGCTGCTCGCTATTTGCAAGTTGTCTCATTAAGGTATGTCAGAATGGGAGAGACAGTCTTGTGTATTAAAAAGCAAGTACATTTTTTTTTTCGGTTGGCATGCAATTATTATTATTATTATCATCATTTATTTGTATAGCGCCGCAAAATTCCATAGCGCTGTATTTTTAAAGTGAAAAGCTGTTTTTGATGGCAACTGTTATGACATTCTGTAAGTATACTCAAAAAATGTTTAAATGGTAATTCTAGTGCAGTTACTTACCGCAGTCAGATAACAATACAGAATCTCTAACAATAAAGACTTTATCATCAGTTTTAATTATTTGAGCAAAATACAGTAAGACTGAGCTAATCTTGGAAGCAAAATATTTTCCTGAGTGTTTCCCAAGAGTGAATAAAACGTTTCATCTCATATTCCTTTTTATTTAGTACTTGTCTGATCTGTAATGAAAATGATGTTTGTGGCTATTTTATTATTTTTTTATTGTAAAAGCATTGCTTTAAAGGCATCTAGGGTTTAATTTCCCTTTTCTACTGTATTTGAAAATTGCCTTTTTGTTGTCATGGATATGTAATTCTCTTTTTGAAGACAATAAGGTCTTGTGGAAATTAACAAATAGAATGATATGCTACAGATAGAATAGTAATTACGCATCAGCATCCTTGGGGTGGGCAAGAAGAGGCGATACCCCCAGGCTTGGGCACATGTCTGATCCTGTGTTAGGTAGTAAAAGAACCTTTAAATTGACATAGTAGTGTTAAATTTAGATGCTATCATTTTATTAGAGCATACAATTTTATGCAGTACTTAAATTCTAAGGTGCCAATTTATCATATGTCTGTCCAACATGATCCACTCAGCTGGTGAACTGCTTGTGCAATGCAGCCCCCTGCAGATTCGCGGCCAATCGGCTGCTAGCAGGGGGTGTCAATTAACCCGATCGTATCTGATTAAATTGATTGGTGTCCGCCACTCAGAGGCTTGAGACCGCTGCTTCTTAACTGCTGTTTCCGGTGAGCCTGAAGGCTTACACAGAAACAGATGTATTAGGCACCATACAGTGCTTAATAATTCGGCCCTATTGTGTTTAACCCCTGCAAATTGGTTAAGCACATAGGTAAAGTCCTGCTCAGGTGTAACAAACACTGCAGCTCTTGAGTTTAAACACAACCAGTGATTGGACTCCTGCTGCCTAATGACTCACCTGCTTTTTCTTGCTAGCGGCTTGCAGTTCTCTGTGGGTCCTGAGCAGGATGTTTTCTATGTGTTTATCTCCTTTGCACAGGGTAATCACAGAAAAAAATGACATGCTTTAACATATGAGAGCACATAGTTTTTGCAATGCATTGTCTCTTTAACTTAATTGTTGTGTAATTTGAAGAGAAACAACACCCTTTGTTGAAAAGAGCATAATCTCCCCTCAAAGTTGAGGGGTCATCTAACCCTCTTGTCACATGGACAGTATGAAAATAATTTTCTAACATGTTGAAACCAGGTTTAAAATAATAAATATGAGAGTTGTGGATGTTATTATTGGGAAAATATTACTATAAATATAGAAAGTGTTTGTCACTTTTTGGAGGACATTATACTTATTAATTTATTTGTTTACCCTGGACACAAATACTCTGTGTATTTGTGTCCAGGGTAAGTCTGCCAGGCTTAATAGTAGTCTATCGTTTATAATAAAATATTATTCAGAACAAAAGAGCTATCCTTATAAGAAAGAGTTAACAGTTACGTTTGGGCAGGAGTGGCTGTCTACCAAAACAAATTTGCAAGGAAAATATTTATTGGATAATTAATTGTGTAGTGAAAATGTTTCTTTATTGTGATATAAAACATCATTGCTTTAATATCATTAAGCTGTTTGACTAATTGCTAGCAATTAGAGTGTCAATTATCCAGTTACATGTAATTTTCCACGTTTAATAACTATCATTAGGTAAAGGGCCTTTGAATTAGAATTTTTTTTAATTTTTTTTTCACAAGTGCTATAACGGTTAAAAAAACATATTGTGCATAAAGTCTGTTAACAATTTCCTTCTAGTTGTACATCTTCATCATAGTGGTCTGCCTCTTATACAAAGTTTCCTCTGACATTCTTATAAACATTTACTTTTTAGGCTGTTAAAGGGACATGGTACCCAAATGTTGAAGAACTTGAAAGTGATGCAGCAAGTCTGTTAAAAGTTGACTAGAAAACATCAACTGAACATCTCCATGTAAAAAAGATATTTTACGTTAAAATCTCCTCAGTTGCCACATCCCATTGTAAAGGAACTTTAAGCAGCCAATCAGGATTTTAATCCCAGGACTTGCAAGGGACTATACATCTGTCATTTGCAGGCATAGTCGTGTTATTTCCTTCAGTTTTAGGAATTTTACTGTGAAATGTCAAGAGATTTCAGTTAAATCTCACGAGATCACATTAAAGCAACGTCAGCACTGATGAAGCTGACTGACTTTTTTTAGCATGCAGCTGACAGTAAGTGAAGTATAACTGTTCTTAGAGCATTTACTATTGTGAGCTGAAGATTTTTGAGGTAAAATATCTTCCTTTTTTACATATATATGTTCAGGTGATATTGTCTTGTCAGCCTTTCACAGTTATGTTACAGACAGTGATTTTTTTCTAATTAATTTTTCCATCTTAATATGGGAAGAGTCCACAGCTGCATTCCTTACTTGTGGGGAATACTGAACCTGACCACCAGGAGGAGGCAAAGACACCCCAGCCAAAGGCTTAAATACCTCCCCCACTTCCTCATAACCCCAGTCATTCTGACGAGGGAACAAGGAACAGTAGGAGAAATATCAGTGCGAAAAAGGTGCCAGAAGAAAAAATGTCAAATTTAGGGCCGCCTATCGGAGAACACGGGCGGGAGCTGTGGACTCTTCCAATATTAAGATGGAAAATAAATTATCAGATAAGCATAATTTATGTTCTCCATCTTAATATGGGAAGAGTGCACAGCTGCATCCCTTACTTGTGGGAAACATATACCCAAGCACTAGAGTACACGGAATGCTAACGAGAGGGAAAAAAGAGAGACGGACCCTAATCTGAGGGCACCACAGCCTGTAAAATATTTCTACCGAAGGCTGCTTCAGCAGAAGCAAAAACATCAAACTTGTAAAATTTTGAAAAAAAGTATGTAAGGAGAACCAGGTAGCCGCCTTACAAATCTGATCCATAGAGGCCTCATTTTTGAAGGCCCAAGTGGAAACCACTGCTGTCGTAGAACGAGCCGTAATCCTCAGAGGAGGCTTATGTGCCGCTGTTTCTATGCTGAACGGAGGACACTCCTCAGCCAAAAAGATAAGGAAGTCGAAGAGGCCCCCTGACCCCTATGCTTCCCGGAAAAGAGAACAAACAGAGAAAGAGGTTTGTCCAAATTCTTTTGTGGCCCGAAGATAGAACTTCAAGGCACAAACCACATCCAGAATATGTTGTGAACATTCCTTCGACGAAGAAGTATTAGGACATAAGAAAGGAACCACAATCTCTTGATTGATGTTGCGAATTGACACAACCTTAGGAGGGAAACCTAACTTGGTTCGTAGAACACCCTTATCCGCATGAAAAGCCAGATAAGGAGGGGCGCATTGCAAGGCAGCAATTATAGATACTCTGTGCCCAGAAGAAATAGCCAGTAGAAAAGGAACCTTCCAAGACAACAATTTAATGTCTACTTCATGTATAGGCTCCAACGGAACCCATTGCAAAACCTTAAAGTGACACTGAACCCAAATTTGTTCTTTCGTGATTCAGATAGAGCACGCAATTTTAAGCAACTTTCTAATTTACTCCTATTATCAAATTTTCTACATTCTCTTGGTATCTTTATTTGAAATGCAAGAATGTAAGTTTAGATGCCGGCCCATTTTTGATGAACACACTGTGTTGTTTTTGCTGATTGGTGGATAAATTCACCCACCAATAAACAAGTGCTTTCCATGGTTCTGAACCAAACAAATAGCTTAGATGCCTTCTTTTTCAAATAAAGAAAGCTAGAGAATGAAGAAAAATTGATAATTGGAGTAAATTAGTAAATTGCTTAAAATTGCATGCTCTATCTGAATCACGAAAGAAAAAATTTGGGTTCAGTGTCCCTTTAAGGACAAGATTTAAACTCCAAGGAGGAGCCTAAGATCTAAATATAGGTCTGATCCCAGCAGAGTCTTAACAAATGGCTGCACATCTGGAAGCTCTGCAAACCTCCTGGTGGCCAGGTTCAGTATTTCCCACAAGTAAGGAATGCAGCTGTGGACTCTTCCCATACAGATGGAAATGAAATTATCAGGTAAACATAACTTATGTTTTTTATTAAATTCATTTTCCTTGTTAACTACGTGTATGGTCCTTTGAGTAAGAGGTGGGCTGGGCTCCAATGCAGTGCACGTCATTGATTGGTCACTACATGTGTATGCTGCTTATTGCTGTATCACTTCTCCTGAGTGAGTTTGTAACTGTTTTACACCATTGCAAGGATAACATTGAATTTTATTTTCACGTGTCAAATGCCTGTTTAAAGGTTACTAAGAGAGGGAAAAATTTTATTCTTAGACAGCAGAAGACAAAATAGTACAATTTCTTACCAAATATGTTACATTTAAAAAAAATACAGGTTTGTTTGTTTTATTGGGGGGTTAAATCTCATCCACCTGTATTAATATGTTACGTATAGTCTGTTTTATTTATATATATATATATTTATTTTTTACCATGAATCACTGTCATTCTAAAGGTCTTTCTAAACAGCTAATTGTGTGGATGTGCATGTACTGTTAGACTGATTTAGAATCTTTACTATGCACTTTATTGAACACATCCCCTTTAAATAACTGCCTTACTTAGTGATAAAAAGCTCGTCTCTCGCTCTCAGATGCAGTGTCCTCTGTAAAGCTCCCTTAGCATCTCTTTATATCATTGAGCCTCCCTGAGTCACTCTGATGTTAAAATTGTAAGTGGTGAAATCTCATTGTGATATGTTAATGCTATCTAAGTAAATAATTTAGTCAATATGAGTACATTATGCAGTAGGCAGAATTGATTTAATAGCTCAGATTGTCTGTAGCCTGTAATAGTGGCCGATATATTACACTGCTGTGTAGGGTTGAAAATGATAAAAAGCCTTTAAAGGGGTGGAATAGCAGTTACAGTAAATGTTGCTGTGTGTTTATATTTACATATATTATTTCTGCAAGAAACGATAATAGCTACTGTTTAAAAATAGTACAGTGGGAGAATGAAGATTTGTGAGTTTGTTCTTAAACAAATTATATGTGCATTCATCTTAATGTCTATATATGTGTACATATGCATTTATGTGTTTAAGTGTATATATGTCTGTAAATACATATATACCCATATAAATACATATATATATATATATACATACATACATATACATCGTTAGACATGCATTTTTATGTATCTCTATTTTAAAGCCCTTTACATAACTTAGCCCTTAAAACTTTTGTGTGCAATATTTTCTGTGAATATTTTTTGTGAGATAGTGTTTCTATGAGTGTAACTATACTGTTTAATGTATTTGTGATGTGTTTTGTGCATCTTTTTTGTTTTACGAAACAGTTACTCAGAGCTCTGAAATCGCGGTAATCATTCTAAATTTCAATTGAGAGAGCGCATTTACTTTCAACTCGTAATACCAGCGGTAAGCCCAACAAGCGCAAACACCTGCGATATAGCCCCTATCGCTTGTGAGCAAACATTTGCGCTCCACTCATAATCTTGCCTAATATTTCTCACAATATATCAAACCTCCGAGCTACGTCTATTTGAGAGGGACATTCCTTAATTCTAAACTCTCTCCCCCTGAGACAGCCATATGCACCTAGAATAAAAAAGGGACATTTCTGAATCATCCTCTGTATTGCTTTGACAATTACAATCTACACTCTATTTTAGAATGACAATGAAAATCTATAGTTCTGGGAATGCAGTGATACAATATCATGACAGGCAATGGAAACTGCTAATATGCAAATGACAATAATAGGTATAATAGTAGAATCATTTAAAGGGACATATGAATGTAAAAATAAAATAAAATTAAGTAACATTTTATTATTGAACTATTGTTTAGTACATGGGGGGTTAAACACAGAGTTTAAGACAGCTGGAGAGTAACAATGTACTTCTGGGACTAAGCTGAATTCATCTGGTGAACCTATGACAAGTGGCATATGTGTGTAGCCACCAATCCCCAACTAGCTCCCAGTAGTATTTTGCTGCTCCTGAGCCTACCTAGTTATGCTTTTCAACAAAGGACACCAAGTGAACAAAGTAAATGACATGATAGAAGAAGACTGAAAAATCTCTTAAAATTGAATGTTCTATCTGAACCATAAAATGCCCCTTTAAACAGAAAGCTGACAATGGCCGCCATTTACAACATTACATTTTGGATGCTCCGTACTATTATTATTACTATCTACGTACTACTCCCCATTCAGCAATACAGAGCACTAAAATATGTAACTGCCCCTCACAACACACTGAACCATTACACATAACAGCTGCGGTGCGCCCCAGAGGAAAGACTAGAGGCCATCTGACGATTTTTGGATCTCACCTTTGTTCAGAACATAACATTTATTTATTCACTTGTTATTAACGCAGTTATTACACGTAGGAGAAGCTTGTCTATAGTTTTGTAGTTCCCTAAAGTAACGATTACACCAGTCATGGCTGCTAGGAAAAAATAATGATTTCATTATTTTACACATGGAAACAATATATTCTCAGAAGGATGAGGAAGCCTATGCGCCCCTCGCCCATAACCAGCAACTTACTAATAACAGTGTTACGCTGTACTATGCCTTTAAGCAAACAGTAGTATATATACAGAACTTCAGCTGTTGTGTGGTTTAAATGTGTGTTGCCAGCAGTTTCACTCACTGACAGCTGTTACAGCAGATCAGAAAATGCCATTTTTGCAAGGATAAGATGTATCATGAGAACTGTAGAAAGCTATCTGACCTAAACTGTGATCATTTAGAATCCTTTGCCATTAGAGAATATTTGCTGATTATTTAGCCAATCAATTAAATCAGACTGAAAAACTAAAATGTTCATCTATTTAATAATTTATCATAACCAAAAATGGGTCTAAATGACAACTATATCTTGTGGTTTATTAAAGCTAAAACGTTTAGTATTCTGGTAGTTTATTCACTATTTATTTTATATCTGTAATTTTTAAAATGTGGCAACTAAGGGCCAGATTACAAGTGAGTCGCTATCGTTAGTGCTAGGAGCGTAAACACGATCGTGAGATTGTGGTGTTCTCTACGCTCAAATCTATATTACAAGTGGTGTGCTGTGCAAATTACCACAACTTTGTTTGTGTGACCTCCAGTAATTTACACTCCCCATATTTTCTATGGGTAGTGTACAGCGTTTATATGCTCTCATATTACAAGTTGAAAGTAAATGTGATCGCTCAAACGAAATAGCATTTAGTGCTCAAACTTTTATCCGAAGGAAACGGTTGCACTAAACTACCCTAATAAAGCCTAAACTGCCTCACTCCCCCTGCAAAGTAAAGCACTACACTATTGACCTCTAAAAACCGACAGCCCCCACATTGCAAACTACCTCTTTACGCTATTAGCCCCTAAACTGCCATACTACCACCGCAATGTAAAGCACTACACTGTTAACCCCAAAATTGCCAGCCCCCCCCAACGCAAAGTAACCCCCTAACATAACACCCCCTAAGTTAACCCAAAATAGACTTACCCTACCTTTACAAAAAAAAAAAAAATAACATTACTATAAAAAAATTACCATTACTGTTTTAAAAATATAAAACCTACCATTACTATAAAAAATTTACATTACTTAAAAAAAAAAAAAACTACCATTACAAAAAATAAAAACCCTACCATTACAAAACATAAAATCCCTACCATTTGCTGTCCATATATAAAAAACTAATCTTAAAAAAAAAAGCCTGCCCAAAAAATAAAAAAAACCCCTACCACTTAACCCCAAGATGGTGCTCACGAAGATGTCGGCGGTGGCACTCTATCTTAAACACGGAGGTCCTCTTCATGCGGTCACGAGCTGCTCACTAAATTTTGATTGCAAGGTACCCCTTTTATATAGGGATACCCTTAAATTCCTATTGGCTTAAATTATCATGTTCAAATTTAAATCAGCAATAGAAAAAGCTTTAATTCTATTGAATGATTTGAATTTGAACATGCAAATAATAAGCCAATAGGAACGCAAGGGTACCCCTATTTAAAAGGGGTACCTCACATTTAAAATTTAGTGTTCAGCTGGTGACCACATGAAGAGGACCTTTGTGTTCAAGATCTGAAGATGGATGATGACTGCCACTTCCGCCGTCACCACTAGGATGGCGATAAGAAGATGGACCGCCACTGGGATGAAGATCTTTGTTCTCTTGGTATCGGTATTTGATTAAACAGGAATGAAAGCATAGGAGCCGGCCCATTTTGGGTTTAGCACCCTGGATAGCGCTTGCTGATTGGTGGCTACATTTAGCCACCAATCAGCAAACACTACCCAGGTACTGTACCAAAGATGGGCCGGATCAAAAGCTTTGCATTTCTGTTTTTTCAAATAAAGATACCAAGAAAACAACGAAAAAATTATAATAGGAGTAATGTTATACATTGTTGCAAACAATGCCACCTTAGAGAACTTAACCCCTTCATGCCGGCATCAAAGTGTTCTGATGTAAACACTTGCTGTAAAAATGAAATCCCGCGATCGTCAATGTGATCACGTGATTTCAAGGTTGGGATCGCATCATGGGTAACTGCTTTCGCTGCTAAGCACGCTTCCCAGTCCAATTCTTGATTGCGTAAAAGGGCGAGGCTACAGGACGCTATATAAGGTAGGACATTCCATGCCGTTCTAATGGTGTTAAAGCCCAGTGCTGTTAGTACAGTATGGAACATCCTAACAGCGTCTAGGGGTTAAGACACATCCTGAGCTTCTGAGCCTACCTAGATTTACTCTTCAACAAAGGATTCCAAGAGAATGAAGCAAAATTAATAATAGAAGTAAATTAGAAAGTTTATAAAAACTGACATTTCTATGCCTTTGAATAAACATTTTATGACAAAATGGTATTTCCCTTAAACAATAAAAAATAGATATAATTGTATTGCCTCAGGGATATATCAGTTTTTCGGATTATCAAATAATTTTCACTTTTAACAGTAAAGAAAAAGAACATTTGTAAACTTTTTTAGTAGTAAAATGTTTTTCTCCACCATAGAATCTGACGTTGCAACACCAAACCATTTAGCTTACCTCCCACATGCCACTTTGTCAAGCCTCCCTCAACATGTCTCTCAGAATATTTTATTCCGAGACCCACTAAGAGCATGGACAAAACTGTGCAAATTTTGGGGTGTTAACCATCTGGTTCCCATACAAGGCAACCCCAAATTCATACCTGGCTATACCACACAAGCCTTCCAAGAGTGGAAATTCCATGGGCTAACAACTGTCGTGCAATTGATCAACCCAACTACGCTTCAAATTCTTCCCTTTTGCAACCTCCGCAAATCTTATGCTATACCTTCCAATACTATGCTTGCTTATTTCCAATGTAGAAACTATGTGCAAGCTCTTCTCTCGACCAAACTTATTACCACAGCCAACTCAAACATAGATAAACTCTGTAGTATCACAACACAGGGAACACACTCAATCACTCACATTTATAACATGATTATCGCCCACGTTGAACAACCCCTGCTGCAAACAATACACGCTAGGTGGCAGGAGACAAGAGACATTTCTATTACACTACAGGTTCAAAAAGCTACACTCTCTACTTATTTGAGAGAATCGCATGTCAAATTAATTCACCAAGCTTACATCCTGCCAAAACTAAGAGTCAGGTGGGTCCCCCAGGCATTGGATAAGTGTAACAAATGTTCAGCTTTGTCTCCTGACCTTGTGCACCTAATGTGGGACTGTCCAAAGCTGCAGAGACTCTGGGGCAAAGTAAAATTTTGGCTTAAAAAAATACTACACATGAACATAACTTTAACAGCTTCTAATGTTATTTTCCTGCATGTTAACCATGAGGCACCACAATATGCTACATTTCTACACCTAGTGATACTGATGACCAGGAAGCTAATCTTACAATATTGGATTTCTGCTAATGCCCCCCCCCCCCTTTAAGAAATTTGTAAACGCAGTCCAAGCTCAAATACTTATGGAACAAGCAGATGTTCAAGGAGATTTAGATAAGAGAATGAAAGCATTTATTTACAAATGGGAACCATATCTACTATACATCCCACCCCCTTTAAGACACAACATCTAATGCCCTTTTCAGAACTCACTATTTATCCTCACTGAGAATTTGCGAGGCAAATGGTGCCCCCCACCTACTACTTCAGATTAGGTATGACAGACAACATTTCAATACACTACACATCTTTACAATAAACCAAGCATTTTCTGAAACTCTCCCGCTGCTGATCTAACTATAGAGATGGAGGTACAGATTCTTTGGACTTGTGCTGCCAATCCCTATCCCCCCCCCTCCCCGAGCAAATATTATGAGGAATGGCTTTTAAAGAGTGCATTTATTTGATAATTTATGGTTTAAACTGTGTACTGTATCTTGGAAGCAGAATAGCTACCACAGCATAGGTGACCATGATAGAGACTTGAAATGATGAGAACAATACTATCCTGACATAAATATGGCTGTCATAGATACACTTTACAACGTATCATAGTTCCGCCTTTAGCTAGAGTTATTTATCACCTAGTGTGTAGGTAAAAGAAAAAAATAGATTTTCATCCAAATATGGAAATCACTTACTTTTGCATCGCTGCCCTGCCCTGCAGTAGTGGGGGAGGCTTCTATGCTCACTAATCTTGTTATGTAACTGCACTATTCTTGTACCTGAATTTCCTATGTTGTTATGGATCTGGATAATAAATAAAGTTTAAAAAAAAAAATGTTTCTCTTAGATTTGTGCAAAAATGAGTCTTAATTATGCAATTTCTAATTATCAGATTACCACGGGGAACCCTGATTTTACCCCAGGAATTTACACAAAGGCATTTCAAAATTGGGCCCGTTTGGGGCTTTTCAAGTTAGTACAATTTGTAGATTTTAATTTAAATATAGTAAAATCTTTTTTTGATCTGAAAGAACAGTATCTCTTAGATAATAAGGATTTATTTGCCTATCTTCAGATAAGAGACTATATCCTTAATATCACTACCCTACATGGGTGGAACTGGACTTGGGCAAAATTAGATTCCTGGATTAAATTAGTTCAGCATGGCTTTTCCTCTATCTCTCCCTGATATAGATTGTTATTAGAGGAGATGAAAATGTAACTTCTATTTTCAATAAGGGGCAACCTCTAGTCATGACATAAAGCATTCTATAAATAGGGTATGTGAAACCCCATTATCGGAGAGAATCACATCTTAAACTTTTGTACATGACCTATTACACTCCGCATAAGGGACATAAGTGGTACAATATAGATTTCAATAAATGCCCTAAATGTCAATTACTAGGAGCTGATTTAATCCATATGCTGTGGGAATGCCCTAAGATAAAAATGCTGTGGCTAAAGTTAGAATACTGGATCAATACGGTCCTAAAGATATCTCCTTTCACTTTTTCCAAGCACAACATAGTCCTGCTCTCCTCCTATAACATAGACGCCCAATAATAAACTTATTAACTCTTTCATATTGTGCATAAGAAGCCTCATCTTGGAAAGATAAGGCAATACCTAAATTTACAGAAATAATGAGTTTTATCAAAAAGTAATGCATCGTTTTAGACTGCTGCTTTATAACTTCTGGCTCGCCGGAAACACGGGGCATCAAGCTCCGTCTGTTCAAAATATTTTGTGTTTCCCTTTCCTTTTTGCCTTCTGTACCCTGTCGCTTTATAAATAAAAGAATTAAAAACAAAATGTGTCTCTAATCAGAAAAGTTTTAGTCTCATTCTGGTTGCAGGTCCCTGTTGCCATATCAGTGTTCTGTAGGTCATATGGGACACAAATGCAATTGTACAGATGGTGTGAAACCAATCCTGCCTTGAAATCTCATTCCGGAGTAAAGCTGGGATGTTGCCATTACATTTCATTTTGTCCTCTGTTTCCTTATATCATTACAATTGCTGTTTCGTATTTATTGTCACAGTTGTGCTTTTGCATTATTATTATTTTATCCTTTTTTTTTTCTCATTTCATGTACTCATTTTCCTTTATTGGTTGACTGACCTATATATAAACTAGCAAAGCACAAAAATGCATGAAAAAAACATTGCCACAAATGAACGTGGTTGGTTGGAATATTTATGATTTTTGCTGCAGGCAAATTAGTTCAGATTACAGTGGATTTTTAATGATGAGTTGCCCATACTGCATATCAAATTCACTGTGTTACAGGAACCTCTGACAGTGAAGAAGTTAGTGTCTGTGAAATTATAAATGCTGAACAGCTCCACAAGAGCAAAAAGTAACAAGTCACTGCGTCTGGCTGCTAAATCCTTAGAGGTAACATATCGGAGGTATTTATGGCATGCTAAAGGCATTGAGCACTAAGGGAACTGGCTTTTTTAACTTTTTTTTTTTGCAAGTAAATTCTTTTAAGGCTTTTCATATGAAGCTGCAAATTCAGAATTTTAAGTTAATCCTGGGACAGGAAAATAAAGACCTCAGATCAATCTGTTGAATTTTATGCTTCAGTAATGGCAGCTCAAAACAACGTAAACATCAAGTAGTCTGAGAACAGTTTTATTATCTGGTTGTCATATCTAATACAGTCTTCTTATCCAGAGGTGGTATGAGATAGTGTGACCTACTATTTGACATCTGTTCTCCACATTCATTTTCTGGCCTGTAATGAAAAATAAAATGGTGAATATCATGGTTTGGAAGACATCAACAACAGGTCAACAGTTAACTCTTAGGGGCCGATTTATTAACTGTCGGACGCTGTAGCGGATAATGTCCGCACGACATTGCTGAATGCCAACAGCATACGCTTTCGGGATTTAACATTGCACAAGCAGTTCTGGTGAACTGCTTGTGCAATGCGGCCCCCTGCAGATTTGCGGCCGCTAGCAGGGAGTGTCAATCAACCCGATCGTATGAGATCAGGCGGATTGATGTCCGCAGCCTCAGAGGCAGCGTACGGATTAAGGAGCAGTGGTCTTAAGACCTGAAGGCTCGCGCAGAAACAGGGGCATTCAGAGCCATTCGGCCCGTAATAAATCGGCCCCTATATGTGGTTTTAATACATAAAAAGCACTAATATGTTGTTAAAAACAATTAAAATTCACTTTCTATATATATATATAAATCATAGCTCCCAACATTTCCTAAAGCCTCTACAGGACAGGAATGTAAGGCAGACTTGTCAACGGTTGTCAGGTTTTGTGCACATCGTTTGGGTGGAGCCATGGTAGTCCCTGGAGAACAGGATGTAAAATTAAATTAGAAGATAATCTATCAGCTTTATTGTTAAGTTGATTTTCAACAGTATAACAAGGATCCTCAAACTTTCACTTTGTCAGAAAGAAACATTTGCATAAAGTTTTTTCTAACACAGTTTAACAAAATAAAAAAACAGGGCATTTGCCTAGAGGGAGGAGCTGCAATAGGAACAGCAAGTAGACCTCCCAACCCTGACAGGTTGACCTCCCAACCCTGTAGCCACCAATAATCAAGCGCTATCCAGGGTGCTGAACCTAAAATGGGCCGGCTTCTAAGTTTTACATTCCTGCTTTTTAAATTAATATAGCAAGAGAATGAAGAAAAATTGATAATAGGAGTAAATTAGAAAGTTACTTAAAATTGCATGCTCTTGTGTAATCATTAAAGAAAAAAATGTTGGTTTAGTATCCCTTTAATAAGAAGACCTGCCTATTAAATTAAAAAATCCAATTGATTAATATTGCCCACACAGCAATGAATATTTTTAGAAACACTAAATCATGCTCATCATCGGCCTCCATGATCGAGTTAAATTACAAGATAATCCACAACTGGTATCTTACTCCAAGACGTATACATAGACTGTACTCAACGACCTCCAATAGATGTTGGAGATGTGGACATGTAGGTAGTGGAATGGGACATATGTGGTGGTGGTGCAATGGAATAAATAGGCTATGGAGGGACATAGTTATGGAAATCGAGGAAATCTTTGACATTATAGTTCCCCTAGATCCATTAATTCTCCTCAATAAAACCATAAAACTCCCCTCCAAGGCGCACCACATATTATTTCAAATAATGATAAATAGCGCAAAATCCATTATAGCTAAGTTCTGGAAAGCTTGTACACCTCCTAGCTTACATATGTGGAGAAGTAGGGTCTCTGAGTTAATTGAACTCGAGGAATACGGCTCATATAAAAGTAATAAGAGAGATCCTTACACAGAAGCCCAGGTTCTCTGGGAGCAACATTTGCGTAAAAGAAAAGAAGTCGGAGGCCAGGAATAAGCCTTATGTAGGCACACAGGAGTGAAACACATTCAGCTATATACTACTTATCAGTGGGAAGAGTATGAAAAGGTCACAGAATAACTTTAAATGATCTAATTGTAATACAGCAACTACCTAACAATAGATAATCCTCATGTGTTTGAATATGAAAATACATAATGTTAATTTAAAAGTTGAGAAAAAAATTTGCTTCAATGGAAATTTATACATGAATCAGTTAAGCTTGTTATTTAAGCATTGTACTGTTGCCCCATGTAACTCTTTTGATTTGTTCTCAATAAAAAAGAATTTGAATTAAAAAATCCCATTGATTTTGAGACTGATACAACAGCAAATTAATTGTGAAACTCATAAAGCAGAAATAAAAAAGTAAAATAAGCAGTCATATTGTAGGCTTTTCAAGAAGGTTTTTGCAATGATTTTCAAAGCACTTTCATTAAAGTAAACTATATGCAGCAAGTTACATGACAGATAATTAATTCAGTGTTGATGAAGACTTCCTACTGTGACTTCCTGGTATGTTTGAATTCATGTTTTTCAATGTAACAAATATTATTAACTCATATCGTGTGTTCCATTAATAATTTCATGTAAATGAACACTGGAAAAATGCACAGATCTGCAGCTTTAAAAAAAAAAAAAGATGCCTAGAAGGTTGTTCTATTTCAAATCCCAGTTTTGCATAATCAACACTGTTATATTAAAGGGACAGTAAACACCAGAATTTTTTTTGTTTAAAAAGGTAGATAATCCCTTTATTACCCATTCCCCAATTTTGCATAACCAACACACTTATAATAATATACTTTTTACCTCTGTGATTACCTTGTATCTAAGCCTCTACAGACTGCCCCCTTATTTCAATTTTTATTTACAGACTTGCATTTTAGCCAATCAGTGCTGACTCATAAATAACTTCACGGGAATGAGCACAATGTTATCTATATGGCACATATGAACTACTGCTGTCTAGCTGTGATAAGAGATGGCCTTCAAAGGCTTAAAAATTAGCATATGAGCTTACCTAGGTTTGGCTTTCAACAAAGAATACCAAGAGAGCAAAGCAAATTTGATGATAAAAGTAGTTTGGAAAGTTGTTTAAAATTGCATACCCTATCTGAATCATAAAAGTTTAATTTTGACTAGGTTGTCCTTTTAAGTCACACTCAGGAGCCACAACAAATTACAGCTCCTCAACACGATACGACTGCTGATTGGTTGCTACATGTGTATGCTGCTCCTGATTCGTTTCAATAGTTTATGGCTTCAAAGTAGGCTTTAGTTATGTGTTTAACTACTTTGCCGGGATTAAACACTTAGGGCTAGATTACAAGTTTGCACGTGAGTGATATCGTCATTTTGTCTACTACAGAAATAATGCTTGTATTTCAGTTTTAAAGTAAATGTGATTACGAGTAAACTAATTTAAACACTATGTTATAAAAATTAGTAATGTAAATACTAATAAAAAAGGTATAAGGTTTAAAAAGATTTTGGTATATGAGAAAGTGTGTGAAAAACAAAGGAATGTAAAATATGAGTAAGAATTAGTATTCTTAAAGCGCCTTCTTGAAATATTAAAAATATTAATAATAATTATTAGGATTATTATAGATACTGTAAAAAAATCCAAATAATTCATAGGATATTTTTTTACAGTATCTATAATCATTTTTAAAGGGACACTGAACCCAATTTTTTTCTATCGTGATTCAGATAGAGCATGTCATTTTAAGCAACTTTCTAATTTACTCCTATTATCAAATTCTTTTCATTCTCTTGGTATCTTTATTTGAAATGCAAGAATGTAAGTTTAGATGCCGGCCTATTTTTGGTGAACATACTGTGTTGTTCTTGCTGATTGGTGGGTAAATTCACCTACCAATAAACAAGTGCTTTCCATGGTTCTGAACCAAAAAAATAGCTTAGATGCCTTCTTCTTCAAATAAAGAAAGCAAGAGAATGAAGAAAAATTGATAATAGGAGTAAATTAAAAAAATCTTTAAAATTGCATGCTCTATATGAATCACGAAAAAAAATTTGGGTTCAGTGTCCCTTTAATAATAATAATTTTTAATATTTTATATTTAATTTTTCAAGAACATGCTTTAAGATTACTAAAAGCATAAAACCCAAAGTACGCAACTTGTATTTTACAGTCTTAAGTTCTCTTCATACAAAACAATATTTTTTATTATTAAATATATATTTCTATATATATCTGATAATGTTAATGTAAAACAGATATCTATACCTATATTTCTATAAGAATATATATACCGGTATATACAGTTATAGGTATAAACAGATATAAATATATATATATATATATATATATATATATATATATATATATATAGGAATATATATTTACAATAACAATTACATTTTTCTGTATGTGAAAAACATTGGAATGTAGTTTTTTTCTAATAACTCCTGTCAGTTAGCGCATGAGCGATATGTGTTAGGTTTTTTCTTCTGCGCTCTCTATTGAAGTCTATGGGGAGAATGAGTTAACGTGGTTGTGATAAGTCCTTTTTACTTTCAACCTGTAATATGCACACTACCCGAGTTTACGCTCAAGCAAGTGTTAAATAGCACGCCACTTGTCTAACCCATAGTATGTAGGGGCCATTAATGCATAAATGACATGCTCTAACTAATTAGAACAATGTATTATTGCATTAGTATATTCCTTTAACTTCATTGCTGGTTGCTATATGAGGTTGTTTCTTTTATTCCATTTTTGACATTCATAAGGGGGGAAAAACAAATCATTTCTAACATAAAAGCACAGTCTAGCCTCAAAATACAGTCTATCCTTGGGATAAGCATACCTCCTAACAGTTAATAAGAACAGAGAACTCTGGATGAACTGGGGGGCAGAGACTGGACTAGTTCAGGGTGAATTGGGGATGTCTATGGGTTTAAGTTGTTTCTGGGCAGATCTATAGAAGTCTTAGTTTTTTTTAATAATAATAAAAAAAGAGTATAAAAAGAAGTGGGAGGAACAAGCTCCCAACCTGTGACAATTTTATAAAATGTGTGATGGGTATGAGATCCACGCTGTTTATCTTTTTTATGATGTTGGCAATTATCAACATATCTAAATGAGTTTCTGCACTGGACAATAGACATGCAATACCTGTGCAGCATTTTACAGGGATGAGGCTCTGGGATCTGAAGGATACATTCTAGGGAGCAGTATAAAAATCACAATTTTCAGAATTAAATTACAACAAAAAAATAAAGAAAAATAATTCAATGGTTTACGGAAAATATTTTTTTTTAGTTTATTGTCCCTTATCTGCCATTCAGGACTTCAACCATTTGCATTTCAGTTAATGTATTTATGTCCCCTTTTGCAGCTGGTTAGGTAATAGGTTAATAAAGACTGATGTGGTAAACACTGTCATATTCAGTTCTTAAAGTAAAGTCAAATTTATTATTCAGATAGATTACATTATTAAAAAAAGATTCCATTTCACTTTCACCTTTTATATGTACACTTTCCGAGGCACAAGCCAATTGTGATTGGTTTATGACTGTCACATGGTGGAGGGGAAGGAAAACTGAACTAACTGAAATATGTGAGAAAAAAATCTACTACTAATTTAAAATTCATACTAAGGGGGATATATATCAAGCCGCCAACTTTGTTGCATTCAGCGGCATCGCGGCCGTATCCAATACGCTCTTCATATTTATAAAAAAAGCTGGCAAAAAGATGCGCACCAAGTACGGGGTGATGAGCATCGGACTGTTGTTAACTAGCAGTCATCGATCTCGCGTCTATTCAGCTTTTTACCAACTTTATTTATACCCTGTCACTAAACGCCGCCACTATACTAAAATGTTTAACCCCTATCCCGCTGCTCCCAGACCTTTCCGCCACCTAAATAAAGTTATTAACCTCTATCCCACCACTCATGGACCCCGCCACCACCTAAATAAAGTTATTAACCCCTATCCCGTCGATCCCGGACCCCGCTGCAACCTAAATAAAGTTATTAACCCCATCCCGCCTCTCCCGGACCCCACCGCCACTAAATAAATGTATTAACCCCTAAACCTCTGGCCTCCCACATCACTACCACTAACTAAAACTATTAACACCTAAACCGCCAGCCCCCCACATCGACATAAACTAAATTAAGCTATTAACCCCTAAACCTAACAAGCCACTAACTTGACACCCGGATGAAGACTTCTTGCCAACTGGATGGATCCTTCAAGCGGGACTTTAATAACTGTAAGTGGATCATCGGGGGTTAGTGTTAGGTTTATTTAAGGGTTTTTTGGGTGGGTTTTATTTTTAGAATAGGGTCTGGGCAGGTAAAAGAGCTAAATGCCCTTTTAAGGGCAATGCCCATACAAATGCCCTTTTCAGGGCAATGGGGAGCTTAAGTTTTAGATAGGGTTTTTATTTGGGGGGGTTGGTTGGTTGGGTTGTGGGTTTTACTGTTGGGGGGTGTATGAATTTGTTTTACAGTTAAAAGAGCTGATTTCTTTGGGGCAATATCCCACAAAAGACCCTTTTTTTAGCCTAGTTTATTGTAGGCTAGGGTTTTTTTATTTTGTTTTTTGTTTTTTTTGATAGGGCTATTAGATTTGGTGTAATTCTTTTTTATTTTTGATAATGTGTTGGCTTTTTGCCGTAATTTAGTGTTTTTTATTTTTTGTAACTTAGCGTTTTTTTTTGTGGTAATTTAGTAATTTTTAATAAGGTTAAATAGTATATATATATATAATAGTTAGGGTAGGTTAATTAATAGTTTAAAAATAATGTATTTTAATTTTACAGGTAAGTTTAAATTTATTATTAGATAGGGATGTTGTAATTTTAATTTAAAGTTAGCGGCTTGTTAGGTTTAGGGGTTAATAGCTTAATTTAGTTTATGGCGATGTGGGGGGGCTAGCGGTTTAGGGGTTAATAGGTTTAGTTAGTGGTAGTGATATGGGAGGCCAGAGGTTTAGGGGTTAATACATTTATTTAGTGGCGGCGGGATAGGGGTTAATAACTTTATTTAGGTTGCAGCGATGTCGGGGAGCGGCGGGGTAGGGGTAATACGTTTTTTTTAGGTTGCGGCAGGGTCCGGGAGTGGCGGGATAGGGGTTAATAATTTTATTTAGGTTGCGGCGTTATTGGGGGCAGCAGATTAGTGGTGTTTAGACACGGGGTTTATGTTAGGGTGTTAGGTGTAAACGTAACTTGTTTTCATCCATAGAAATCAATGGGATATCTGGCAGCATTGAACATAAGCTTTTACTGCTTTCAGACTCCCATTGATTTCTATATCATCCGCCGCCTCCAGGGTGGCAGATTGAAAACCAGGTACGCTGGGCCGGAATAGCCGCGAGCGTACCTGTTAGAAATTTTATAAAGGGGAAAAGGTGTCAAATAGAGCCGAATGTGTATTCAGAACATCTGTAATGACGTAAGCATCAATCTGCATCGGATTGAGACCAGCGGATTGTATGTTACGTCACAAATTTCAACATTTGCCGGTCTGTAGGCTTTGATAACTAGGTCGGATCAAGCTCGCAACAATTACGCTGCAGAATTCTGGCGTATTTGCGGTTGAAGGCTTGATACATATCCCCCTAAGTGTTATAGCATTGTCTTTTTATTATACATTTGGTGATTATGCAATTCTTCTACACTTAACCCCTTGCACAAGATGGACGTAGGTACAACGTCACACAGTCATGCATGTCTGCTATTTCTGAAAAAAGAGGATCCCAGAGAAGCTTTTACAGCTATTTGTCTTATGAAGTCAGTAGTTTAGTGTAAATAATTTCAGGGAGAAACGCAAAGTGTGCAAAAAGTAAAAAGAAAATGTATATGATCATATTTGGCGGGAAAATGGTGGCTTCAAATATACCAAACTGGGCCTAGATCAATACCTTGAGATGTCCTCTTTAAAAATTTATAGATTAAAAAAAAAAAATCTCTTTTTCTGTTTAAACAAAGTAATAGCAAAAATGCTAACAATTCTCCAGTACTTTGGGCAAGTTTTTTATCTGAAATTCCGGTTAGCATTTTAAATTGATGAACCTTGTATTAGGTTGCATACTTAAAGCTTTGGTCAGGAAAAACCTTGATCCTGCAAATATCTCTTGTGTGACATTTTATCAGACTTAAAGAATCATGTAAATAAAAGATATTATTTGGCTACATCTACTGAAATGACCCTTAATGACATGTTTTATCTGTTTTCTGGGGGGAAATCAGCAAAATAATTATACAAAAAATGTATTTATGTAGCCAAAACCTTGACAAAAATCAAATGTTATAAACCTATGTTGAGAGTGTGATAAAATTGTTCTTTAAAATGAGAGAAAACACATTACTAATAAAGATGTGCTGAAACAAGGTTATATATACACACTGCAGCTTCACTTGGACAAATTTAATTGAATGGGATAGTCTATTATTATGCTATAAATATGGTAAGGTATCCCAGAGGAGGGGTAAAACATTTCATTTTATGATAGATTAGGATCCAAGGACATTCTAGTACTTTAAAGGTTATCCATTTTGTCAAGAAACCTAACTTTTGTCAAGAAACCTAACTAACCAGTATATTAACATTGTCTAAAAAATTTATTTTTTTTCCCCTTCAAAACTATTTTGGAATTCTAAATATTGAAATTATTAAGGTACCTACTTGCTACACTTAAATTTGTACTATGGACAACGAGGCTCTTGAAATAAAGATTTCATAAACCATTTGCATTTTTTTTAATGTCAATTTTAGAATGTTGCCATAGCATTGCTTTGTATATTGACTTCGCTTTCCTGGTTATAGGTGGAATGGAATCAGGTGTTACGCTTGCAGATGTCTGGTGCTATATGTCTTTACTTGACAACTGGAATCTAGTGTCAAGGATGATTGTACCAAGATGTCGACACAACAGTCTTGTATATGATGGAAAAATTTACACCATCGGAGGTCTTGGAGTAGCCGGCAATGTTGACCACGTTGAAAGGTAAAATCAAAACCTTTAGTTATTATAATTACCAGTCTTGTTAATCTGTTATATATAGATTTTATAAAGTGTTTCGTTTTTACTCAAGTTATCGCCACAAAATAATTTGGGTTGCTTTTAACAACAATAAAACTGATTATTCATTACACTAGCTATTTTCTATGCCCTTAATTTGCTGTTCATTGTAATGTATTTTTATGCAGATACAACCTAATGATTTTGTGGTGACTTCCACTTTAAAAAGACATTAAACGCTAAGAGGCCCATTTATCAAGCTCTGTATGGAGCTTGAAGGGCCCGGTTTCTGGCGAGTCTTCAGACTCGCCAGAACAGCAGTTATGAAGCAGCGGTCTAAAGACCGCTGCTTCATAACCCTGTCCGCTTGCTCTGATGAGGCGGACAGGAATCCCCGCAATTCAACCCGATCGAGTACGATTGGGTTGATTGACACCCCCTGCTGGCGGCCGATTGGCCACAAATCAGCAGGGGGCGGCGTTGCACCAGCAGCTCTTGTGAGCTGCTGGTGCAATGCTGAATACGGAGAGCGTATTGCTCTCCGCATTCAGCGAGGTCTTGCGGACTTGATCCGCATTGTCAGATCAGGTCCGCAAGACCTTTCATAATTCGGCCTCTAAGGGTCAGATTACAAGTGGAGCGTTATTTAACGCTCCCGCTCGCACGCTAATTCACCTAGAAGTAAGCTTTTTGGGTAGCGCTCGTATAACAAGTAGAATGTAAAAAGTTTTTGCTTGCGCACTAACCCGATGCACGCAAAAACTGTAGTTAGAATATTGCAATCACGTTAACGTATTTCCCCATGGAAGTCATTCAAGCAAAAAAAGGGTTAAAATAAACTAACCCCCTATTAACAAGCAAATCTGATTGCATATTCTCAAGTGTGTTAAACTGACATAAAAATATGAATATTTCACATTCCAATGTTCTTCTCATAGCAGAATATGTTCTATTTATACTCTGGCACTGCATGGTATATAAGGAGGGACATAGATCCTGCTTACTGTACCCGCCCAAGCATTATCCTCCTACAGGTGGTGCTTGTGGATGGCCGTGGAGTTGTCAGCCCCTTAAACATATGCGGCTCTGCATGTATGATTTTATATTGTGAGATTTATTGTTGGTGTGCTATTCACATAGTACTATTCACTGTAATCATTTGTGTGAACATTGTGTATTAGAAGAATCTAGGACTTCCTCCATTTGAGACATGTCATAAGAAACTCCTTTTGGAGAAATAAATATGATATGAAATAACTTTAAAGACGTGCTGAATTCCCTGCCTCTATGTTGAGCATTCTGTTACTGTGTGTTCATAGTCAGGGCACCTGTCTGATATTTTATACTAAAAAAATTAATGTTTAGATAATTGGTGAATTCTTAAAGGGACAGTCTACTCCAGAATTGTTATTGTTTAAAAAAATAGATAATCCCTTTATTACCCATTCCCCAGTTTTGCATAATTAACACAGTTATGTTAATATACTTTTTACCTCTGTGATTACCTTGTATCTAAGCCTCTGCAGACTGCCCCCATATTTCAGTTCTTTTAGCAGACTTGCATTTTAGCCAATCAGTGCCCTCTCATAAGTAACTACTCCACTGGTGTGAGCACGATGTTATCTATATGGCACACATGATCTAATGCCCTCTAGCTGTGAAAAACTGTCAAATGCATTGAGAAAAGAGGCGGCCTTCAAGAGCTTAGAAATTAGCATATGAGCCTGCCTAGGTTTAGCTTTCAGCAAAAAATACCAAAAGAACAAAGCTAATTTGATGATAAAAGTGAATTGGAGCGTTGTTTAAAATTGCATGCCCTATCTGAATCATGCAAGTTTAATTTTGACTGGACTGTCCTTTTAAGTTTGATGGATATTTAAGACTATTATCTCTATCATACAAGAGAAGTCAAGCTTTTTGTTTTCTGCAGCAAACACAGATTGAAGTTAATTTCAGACACTAAATAGTTACAGAGGATTGGTTTACTTGACATATTTTTTTGTTTTCATGAACATCTTATCCAGATGCAGTGCTTCCTTTGAGAAATCAGAAAACTGCTGCATTTTATTAAGTTAATAAAATACCCAGAGTTCCAGTATATATTCATTCATATGATCTCCCATCGATTCTTCAAGGTCCTTTGAGTGGCTTAAAAGGAGTTAAAAGCTTGCCCAATTAGGGTCTTTTTACACAGTATCCCATGGCGCAATGGTTTCTATAACTTTATATTACTCTGCAGGGATACAGTAAACCTTTCTGATGGGATTTGTTAGGCTTGAAGTTATAATTAATCTGCAGTTATCAGTGCAGTGATTTGTGAGCAAAGACAGCACAGAAAAAAAAAACAGGCTAATATTATATATCCCATCTGGTTTATTCTTTGAGATCAAATATTTTTAGAGAGAAAAAAAGAAGGGTTAATTGGATTTTCTAATCTTGCTTTTTGATGTGTCCAGGGCCATAAAATTGACATTCTGAACAGAATTATGCTACAAACTACTAGGAAACATTTGTGTTTTCATTCATTTAAGTTAACTTTTTCCTATTTTACTTGAACAAATTATATAGAAAATTAGCAAGAATGAAACTCCTTCAATGCACAACATCACCCTCTTTACCATAATCTAGATCAGGGGGTGGGCAACTATCGGCCCTCCAGATATTATGGACTACATCTCCCATAATAAACTACATTGGCTCTGGCTGTTGAAGCCATAATGCAGGCAAAGCATCATGGGAGATGTAGTCCATAATATCTGGAGGGCCGGTAATTCCCCACCCCTGATCTAGAGTAATAGGGCAGTGGTGTCTATTACCCCCGCTGCCTTATTTGGTTACACTGGACATCCATGTTTGGAATATACATTATAGAGAGATTTGAGCAGATTTTACCACATATACAGCCAGAGAGGGTTGTGTCTTTAAATGGGGACACTAATACATCTGCCTATCTTGCCTAGTGATACATTTGTCTTGAGTAAACAGAAATCACAGATGTTATATTCTCATAATATCATAATAGTTAAGTACCACTAAAAAACAGTAGAATTGAATAATTGACAAATACACAATAAATAGACAATGCAATAGCATTTGCTTTGAATTTAAAAATTAGCAGTAGAATATTTTCTGGCAAATTTCAAAGTTAATACAATTTTTCCTCCCCAGTATCACTTGACAGCCATCAGCCAATCACAAAATGCATGCACATATATACTGTGCACATGCTCAGTAGGAGCTGGAGCCTCAGAAAGAGTGAACAAAAAAAGAATGTGCACGTTTTTATAATGGACGTATATTATCTGAATCATGGAACTTTCATTTTGACTTTAGTGACCCTTTAATAGTATCGTAGGTGAGGTTGTAAGAGGTCTCCACAAGCAGTGAGCTCAAGAATGTCACTGTTCTTAATGTGAAAAACCCTTTTGTGAGAGTGAACTTCTATAGCATTTTGCAGGAAGTGAAGACTCACTAACACTTTATTATATAATGATTGTGGTCCAATAAGATTGCCCAATTAAAAGTTTGGGAACATTCAAAGAAGTGGAGGCTAATTTCTGAATACTAGGGTAGTGCCATTATCAATAGGTGATGAATATGTTACATATTTTTAATGATTAATAGGTTTGTTAAGGTTGTAATATTTTAAATGATTCTACTAGTTTTTCCAAGAACTGATTAACCACGAGCTGTGACGTAAACGGAGACCTCATTTTGTACGGATTTCATTTTTATAATGCCTTTCAGCTTGTCACAATATGTACAAACACATCTTTAAAAACTTTGCAAAGAAGAGGGTATGTCTCAAATACCTACATCAGTTTCAAAATTTGTATTGTATTTTAAAATATTAAAAGGTACAGTGCACTGCTAATTTGTTTTCCCATTGTTGTGTTTCCAATCATTTGTTATACCAGCTGCAGAGTGTTAAATGTATGGGAAATTACTTCTATTTTTCTATTTGAAATAGCTGTTTTTGCTTTTTAAAACCACATTCCATTGTTTTAGAGTATTTGGCTATTCAAATGGGCTAAGCCTGAAACATCATTTTCAGGGTTCTTTGGAAACCGCTAAAGGGACACAATGTACTCAGTCAAGTAGCTGATAAGCATTATAAGCTATTTGTAAACAGTTTAAAGGACATGAAACCCAAAACTTTTCGTTCATGAATCAGATCAGAGCAAACTTTCTAATGTACTTCTATTATCATTTTTTGTTTTCTTGATATCCTTTGTTGAAAAATAGAGATGTAAGCTCAGGAGCATGCACGTGTCTGCAGCACTATATGGTCCTGATTATCAAAGGATTCTCCTGCTTGGAGACAAATTGTAGTGCAGAGTTTACAACAGCTGCACTCACTGAATGCTCAAAGGAAAAAAAGACAGAACTCTGCAACACTGTGAGATCTCTCTCATCTCTGTATGTGAAGGAGAGACAAGCCCAGTGCAATATAGCGCTGCATGATATGAGAGTTTTGTTACACTTACACTTTATTTCTATTTTATATCACTTTAGATTTCAGAGTGGGTCCTTTCAATATTTTTGCATTTGCTGTGCACTTTCTATTTTCTATTTTAATACATTTAGATTTAGATCCAGCAGTGATTTTACAAATGGCATTATGTTTTGAAAGTGTCTTTGTTACTTTAACAAATTATGATGATACTTTGTACATTTCTGTGTATTTTTTACAAATTACATTGCACTTTGTATTTGCTCCTTTGTAAACTAGAACTGACGGTTTCAGAAAGTGGGAGGGGCAGGGCAGTTCCCTGGGCTGAAAAGAAAAGTTCTCTTGCGGTTCTTGTGAACTGATGTAAGCAATTTTAACAAGCTGGTCTCACTGATTTATCTCCCCAGCTGTTTGCAGCTGAAGCTTGCTCAAAATTTACAATACACTAATTTAAACTAACATAAACGTATTATATACTAAAATATAGACAAAGGCAAGTTAAATTGTAGTGAAAACATTTCAGTTTAATTTGTAATTGATGCAAACTGAGCTTTTATATCTGCCCATGGTCTTGTCCAGTTACCTTCTCTCTTCCATTTTGTAGCCCAGAGAGCTTGATGGGGTAAAAAACAAGTGAGGGGAGCTGTGTGTATTTCAATACATAAATAATATATGTTACCGTGACCTTTAAATGAGCTTCTCGTATTGGTTTCAAAATTCAATCATAATATATATTGCGCTGTGATAAGGTAAACAAATAGGTGAAAATTGGGTGAAAAATAGTGAAAATATGACTACAAGAGGTTAAAAAACAAAATATTTAATTGTTGCCATACAAAACAATATTGGACTAGATAATATATTCTGATAGGATAATAAGTGGTAAAGAGCTCTATTACCTTGCGTATATTATATATTAAAATTCCTTAATCACAAGTTAAAATTGACAATAAATTCACAATAAATTCATGCTATAGTGTTCAAAGCATATGATAAAAACAGATTAAGTTAAAATAATTAACGTAGGAGGTGGAAATAAATGTTCATCTGATGAATTGCAAGTATCTTTTGATGTGACTTTAAATGTGACTTTTAGTTGGAAATGAAATTACTCACAGTTTGCTTGAAATAATTTTTCCAGGTGTCTGATTGGTTGAAACAGACAAGCCTTTATGTGAATAAAATAATTTTTCGCTGTAGTTAAAACTTGTAGATCGAAATTGTAGATGAAGATAACAACTACTGGATGGTAAAGATGCTGAAACTGTTTACCTAAACTGGGTTTGCAGGAGTTTCAGTTGTTGATAAAACTTGGTTCTATATGTAACGTAGGAGGTGGAAATAAATGTTCATCTGATGAATTGCAAGTATCTTTTGATGTGACTTTAGATGTGACTTTTAGTTGGAAATGAAATTACTCACAGTTTGCATGAAATAATTTTTCCAGGTGTCTGATTGGTTGAAACAGACAAGCCTTTATGTGAATAAAATAATTTTTCCACTGTAGTTGAAACTTGTAGATAGAAATTGTAGATGAAGATAACTACTGGATGGTAAAGATGCTGAAACTGTTTACCTAAACTGGGTTTGCAGGAGTTTCAGTTGTTGATAAAACTTGGTTCTGTATATTTTAAGAGTTTCAGTTGTTGGTAGCCCAGAGAGCTCCATTACTGTCTATGGAAGGCTTCTCTCATCTTTTTGGGGCTTCCAGGTTCTGCCCCTTTTCTTAGAATATTCAGCCCCTGTGAAGTCTGCACTATAATTTCTGTCCAAACTAGGGAATGTTAGATGTAATAAAACTGAATCTGAAGTGTAAAGTAATATAAAATACAAAGCACAAAATGTAAATGTAGCAGTACTCTCATGTCATGTCATGCAATGCTTTATTGCTCTGAACTTGTCTCTCTTTCACATTCAGAAGTGAAGGGAACGCCCCTTAGAAGAATTATAGCAAAATCTGCCTTTTAAAAATTTCACTACACATCTTGCAGTGCTGGAGGATCATTTTAGAATTCATCACTTGAGCATAAAGCGTTTGATCATCAGGCACTATGACAGGAGGTTTGCAAGAATGTTATACATTAGCAAAGCACTAGATGACATCACTTTTTCCTGCCATGCAATGCTTCAGACATGTGCACAATACCTATCTAGATATCCCTTCAACAAAGAATAACATGAGAATGAATCAAAATTGATAATAGAAGTAAATTGGAAACTTTTTTAAAAAAATGTATGCTTTGTCTAAGTCAAGAAAATAATCAAGAACATTTTTGGGTTTCATGTCCCTTTCATGCATTTTAGTAGATAAATGGATAATTAGGAACACAGGGGAATACAATTTAACAGTATAATATCCCTTTAAGGGCTTTATTTACTATAAAGGATTATTTTTTGTTTAGTTAACAATCCCTCTCATAAACCTCACATAAGATGCTTTCCAAATTGAAAATGCTGCAGATGAAAACTTATGCAATACTCCAGAAATGTCATCCATCTAATTTCATATTTTCACAAAAAGTAAAAAAAAAAAGTGGCTGCCTGTCAAACACAATGAAATGTGACTTCTCCACCTCTGTGCTGTTGGATATAATAGAAATTCATTGTTTACAAGGGAGGTATCTGGCTTGGACTGAAAACGAATTATAGAAAGGAATAAAATGAATTTACCTCACGGTAACAGAATGTTCTATATGCAAGAAAACAATACGTCTAGCAATGACGTGGCCAACAGGTCTGCTCGATGAATATTGTTACTTAAATTTACTTTGTATAAAACTACAGGTGCGATTTGGTTAACATAATCACAGCAATACCCAGCTATGTGGAAAAGACTCGTTTTGCTGAACTCAGCTGCTGACACTGCCTGTGGCTAACCCTTTCTGAAGCTGCAGGGTATTCATCTCCTTCCAGATATGTTACAGCATATATATGACAGCTAAAGTTAGGCAAACTCGCACATTAAAATATTATAGGTTTTGGTTAAAGGCTTATTTTTTTGGAAGAATTGTCTGCTTTTAAACAAAGCATTGGATAAAGGCACTCATGTCTCAGCCTTTTCCAGGCTCATTAAAAAAAAAGTCCAGAGCTTTTTTTTTTTTTTATATACTTTATTTTTCCAGTACCACATACAGTAACAACGATGTGAATTACATAACATATCAAACTGAGTGCAATATTTGTCAAACAAAATCACTGCAGTGGCACCATTGATTTTAATTTTCCACCTTTCCACCCTCCTTCATAACATAGCCCCTTCTCCTACTTTCCAGTTCATCTCCCTTACTGAAGGAAACAGTAGAAGACACATATCTATTGAATTCTGTAACGTAAACATACCGGTATAATGCAACATGCATGTGTCAAATGAATCAATTATCCTCTCCTCTCCCAGAGCTTACCTAATCTCTGTCTTGACCCCAGGCGCCACCCCAGGGTTCCCAATACCCTGAGCCCTGTAACATATCTGGCAATTGTTGTCCTGTCCGAGCCGTTACGTAAATAAGTTCCATTTCCCGTGTAGTTGGGCGTTCAATATAAACTCAGCATCTTTGAATGGGTAAATAATCTGTTTCTGATGCGCTAGGTCTAGCGTGTAAATAAATGTTTCCCACTTAGTTATAAATTTTTTCGTTCTGCGTGTGATGTCCCCCTGAGTGTCAAGTTGTTCATAAATCATTTGCTTTCTTACTATTTCCTTGAGCTGTGTGAAGGTTGGGGGTGCCTGCATCATCCATTGCTTTAGGATGAGTTTTCTTGCGTGTAATATAACGTTGTGTATGAACTCTGTGTGTTGGCTGGTCTTTGTCTGAGCATGTAGGAAAATCACCATTTCGTCTGACAACTGGATTTTGTCCCCTGTACACTTTTCCAACCACCTCTGTGCCATGGCCCAAAATTTTGTTAACTGCGGACAGTTCCATATCATGTGTAGTATATCTGGGTTGGGGTTCGAGCATTTCGGGCATATTCCCATTGCATCTGTCTTCCACTTATGGAACATTTTGGGTGTTATGTATGCGTTGTGAACGAGTTTAGTGTGAGATTCCCTGATTTCGTTTGAGAGAGAAGCCTTCCTCACCTTTACAAAGCTTTGCTCTACATATTCGTCTGCAATGTTGTGGCCTATCCTGTTTTCCCAGGCGGTTCTCAGCTGTTCAATATTTGATTTATTGGGCTTAGACTGGAGAGTGTTATAGGTATGTGAGATAGAGGTCATCCCTCCCTTCATCAACTTCAAGAGTTTGTAAATGTCACAGTCAGTTTCTAACATGTTTCCCGTTCTCAAGAGATTTTGCACGTAATGTTTGACTTGTAGGTAAGCAAAATGGTGCGAGTTAGGTATACCATAGTCTCTCTGTAGTTCGATGAATGGGCGGACTGTGGACCCATCGTCTGATAGTATTTGCTTTAGACTCTTAACCCCCCATTCCTCCCATTGCTTAAATGGTTTTGTGGTGAATCCTGCGGGAAAGTCTGGATTACCCCTGAGGGGCAGAAAGGTTGTGTGATTGTGTGAGACCCCCAGTGTTCTGCATAATTTCCACCATGCTCTTATTGGGTGACGGAAAATACCCGCCCCTCCCAGTATGGGGTCTGCCTGAGCTCTATTCATGTGTGGGAGCATTTTTAATGACCATGGTTTGATGATTTCTGATTCTAGTGTATAATTGGTAAAGTGCCCCCCGTCCACCAACCAGTCCATCACATACTTTGTTAAGGCTGCCCAGTTATAATATTCGATGTTGGGAAGTCCAAAGCCTCCACTCTCTGGTTGACAAGTCATTTTCTGATAACTGAGTCTGTGTTTTTTCCCCTTCCAGATGAAATATAGAATGTCCCTATTTAGTGTCCCAAGGTCTTTTTTATGCAGCAGCTCAGGGAGCATCTGCAGGGTATAGAGGAGCTTAGGGAACAGGATCATTTTAATAAGCCCCACTCTCCCCGATAAGGTCAGGGGTAGTGAAGCCCAGGTCAAAAGTTTTTGTTTTAGATTTTGCAACAGTGGTTTAAAATTGACTGCGTACCATTGGGTGGGATTTCTAGTCAGATTGATACCTAGATATTTAAATGTGTGTGAGATCACTTTAAAGTTATCTTCTAATGGTACGTTAGGGTCATTATTCTGTAGCCATAGTAGTTCAGACTTATCTTTATTTATCCTGTATCCTGAAATATCACTGAACTCCGCTATCACCCTCATTACTTTAGGGATGTTTTCCCTGGGGTCTCTTGTGTAGAGTATCATGTCGTCTGCAAAGAGTGACAGGTGTATTGTTTCCCTGCCTATACTCAGCCCTGCCGTCTCCTTCCTAATCCTAATCGCTAGGGGCTCCAATGCGAGGTCAAACAGGAGGGGCGAAAGAGGGCACCCCTGCCTCGTGCCCCTCCTGAGAGAGAATGTCTTTGATGGCTTCCCGTTTATCAGGATCGCCGCTTGGGGAGTGTTGTATATGGTCTCAATAGCTCTCAAATAGGGTCCCCGTATGCCAAATTGTCTCAGGGTGGTAAATAAATGGTCCCATAATATTTTATCGAATGCTTTTTCAAAGTCCAGAGCTTTTATTACAAATTCAAGAGAGAAAAAGGTTTTAAGCAGCATTGCCAATTAGCTTTTCAAGGATGTCTCAATACCAGCGTTTTTTATTTTTTTTAGTAAAACAATTGCAGATGCCATAGTGACAGCTGTGCTCCTTCATGAGTGAAATCTTATTCTAGATGGTAAATCAGACAGCCTAGATATCCTATTAACATTGTTCATGGTTACAGCATTGAGTCACATATATGGGTAAGGAAACTAGCAGGAGAGCTTCTGTCTGGCTCATGCTCAGGGCTCGGCCTGTGCTACATTTGTTCTCTGGCCATGCATGGATGTGAATATTGAAATGAGCCAAGCCTAAGCAAACACACAGCAATAAAAGGGTTGGCCGGCCAGCCATTGAGGAGAAAAACACAATCTGTAGCATTCATTTGCTTTAAACTTGCACTTATAGCATGAGGTCAAGGATTTGTTCCATCTCCAGCACCTCAAGAGCTAAGTGTGCTGTTGAAGTCGGCCATCTTGTTCTTGGCACAGGGTGCACTTGGATGTACTGTTGAATATTTCACCTTCTGTGCATTTAGTTAGCTTTTGGTTGTTTTAGTAAAAAAAAAGTATTTGTGTGCAATTCAACATTTGGTTTTTTTTTTAGAACAATGCTATTTAACTCTCTTTTGTGACTTTATTTTTTTTTTACACAAAATGATTAACCCATAACTGTTTCACACCCATAATTGCCTGACATATGTTTTTATTTCAGTATAGTGTGTTTTGCTAAATCACCAGACTTATTGGGACCATTTTATTTTCTAAAATAATATACATAAATTATAATGCCAAAAATTAAACTTTCAAGATTCAGATAGGGCATGCCGTTTTAAACAACTTTCCAATTTACTTCTATTATCTAATTTGCTCAATTCTTTAGATATTCTTTGTTGAAGAAATAGCAATGCACATGTGTGAGCCAATCACACAAGGCCTCTATGTGCAGCAACCAATCAGCAGCTACTGAGCATATCTAGATATGCTTTTCAGCAAGTGATATCAAGAGAATGGAGCAAATTAGATAATAGAAGTAAATTAGAAAGTTGTTTAAAATGACATGCTCTTTCTAAATCATGAAAGAAAAAAATTGGGTTTCATGTCCCTTTATCATTTGGGAACTTGTGCGGTATTATCCCCACTGTGTCTCCCAAGTAGTTTGTTGCTGGCTGCCCTTTTTTTGTATGCCTGAGTTGGTTTACTCAGTCTTATCTCTTGTCCACAGGTCCATGTGAGGGATGATGCCTTTCAAACCTTGTGAGCTACCCTGCTGCCGGGCAGTTTATTATGGAGGTAAGTGCTAGTTTTCTTTTCTGATGGATCAGAAAGTTGGGCACTTGTATAAGTTATTTGGGACATTATTCCTGCTTGTGTGCAGGTTTTTTATGTGGCAGTTAGTGGGGCATTGCGAGAGGATTTTTTATTTTGTGTTTGGGTGCTGATTCCAAGTCAGCATGCAGGGTCTGCCCCCGATCCGGGAGTGGATCTTGTGGGGGCAGACTTTCTTTTTTTGCTCAAGCTTGGGTTCTGGATGTCCCGGATCCCTGGGTGGTAGACATCATGTCCCAGGGATACAATCTAGAGTTCAAGACTTTTCCTCCCAGGGGCAGGTTTCTTCTCTCCAGGTTATCTGTAGACCAGATAAAAAGAGAGGCGTTCTTACGTTGTGTTCAGGATCTTTCCGACTTGGGAGTGATAGTTCCTGTTCCAATTCAGGAGCATGGATTCTTTTCCAAACTGTTTCCAAAAAAAGAGGGGACTTTCAGACCTATTTTAGATCTCAAGAGCGTAAACAAGTTTCTCAGAGTTCCGTCTTTCAAGATGGAAACTATTCGATCCATTCTTCCTTTGGTTCAGGAGGGTCAGTTCATGACCACAGTGGATTTAAAGGATGCATATCTGCATATTCCCATCTACAAGAACCATCACAGGTTTCTGAGGTTTGCATTTCTAGACAAACATTTTCAGTTTGTGGCTCTTCCTTTTGATATTGCAACAGCTCCCAGGGTGTTTTCAATGGTTCTGGGTGCATTTTCAGATTGCAGGGGGTTGCGGTAGCTCCTTATTTGGATGACATGCTTGTTCATGATTTTCATCTAGCAAACCCACAAGTAGTTGCTGTTGTCTTTTCTGCACTCCCATGGTTGGAAGGTGAATTTAGGAAAAAGTTCCTTGATTCCGGCTACAAGAGTGGTATTCTTGGGAACCATTATAGATTCTCTGGAAATGAAGATCTTTTTGACAGAAGCAAGGAAGTAAAAAATGTTCAATTCATGTCTGGCTCTTCAGTCCTCTCCTTGGTCGTCAGTAGCCCAGTGTATGGAGGTTATTGGTCTAATGGTCTCAGTGATGAACATTATTCCGTTTGCTCAATTCCATCTCAGACCTCTGCAGTTATGCTTGCTGAGACAGTGGATCTTCTCTCCCAGGGAACCTGTTTTCGCAGGCCTTCCTGGGTGATTGTGACCACGGATGCCAGTCTGCTGGGTTGGGGAGCTGTCTGGGGTTTGTTGAAGGCTCAGGGTCTGTGGACTCGGGAGGAATCGGTTCTTCCTATAGATGTATTAGAGCTGAGGGCAATCTTCAATGCTCTTATGGCCTGGCCTCAGTTGGCATCAACCCAGTTTATAAGATTGAAGTCGGACAATATAATGTCCGTGGCTTACATCAATCATCAGGGAGGAACTCGAAATTCTTTGGCGATGAAGGAGGTAGCCAGGATTATTCAGTGGGCAGAGGCTCACAATTGTTGTCTGTCTGCGATCCATATTCCAGGGGAGGACAATTGAGAAGCGGATTTTCTGAGTAGACAGACTTTTCATCCTAGGGAGTGGGAACTTCATCTGGAGATTTTTTTCCAACTTCAAGGTATGGGTTGAGATCAAGAGACCCTCAGGCTGTGCTGATAGATACTCTGGCAGTTCCGTGGGATTTCAGTCTACCATATGTTTTTCCTCCGTTTGCTCTCCTTCCACGGGTCTTTGCTCGAATCAGACAGGAGAGGGCATTGGTGATTCTCATTGCTCCGGCGTGGCCTAACAGGATCTGGTATGCGGATCTGATGGAGATGTCATCTTTTCCACCTTGGAGCCTTCCGTTAAGGAAGGACCTTCTTCTTCAGGGGCCCTTCCTTCATCCAAATCTCGTTTCTCTGAAGCTGACTGCTTGGAGATTGAACGCTTGATATTATCTAAGCATGGTTTTTCTGAGTCGGTTATTGAGACTATGATTCAGGCATGTAAGCCTGTGAGTAGAAATATTTACTATAAGATATGGCATAAATATCTGTATTGGTGTGAATCCAGAGGCTACTCTTGGAGTAGAGTCAGGATTCCTAGGATTTTGTCTATTCTCTAGGAGGACCTGGAGAAGGGTTTATCTGCAAGTACCTTGAATGGTCAATTTTCTGCTTCATCTATTTTTTTGCACAAGCATCTGGTGGATGTGCCAAATGTTCAGTCTTTTTTGTCAGGCCCTGGTTAGAATTCGGCCTATGTTTAAAGGGACACTGAACCCAATTTTTTTCTTTTGTGATTCAGATAGAGCGTGCAATTTTAAGTAACTTTCTAATTTACTCCTATTATCAATTTTTCTTCGTTCACTTGCTATCTTTATTTGAAAAAGAAGGCATCTAAGCTTTTTTTTTTGGTTTAGGACTCTGGACAGCACTTTTTTTATTGGTGGATGAATTTATCCACCAATCAGCAAGAATAACCCAGGTTATTCACCAAAAATGGGCCGGCATCTAAACTTACATTCTTGCATTTCAAACCAAGAGAATGAAGAACATTTGATAATAGGAGTAAATTAGAACGTTGCTTAAAATTGCATGCTCTATCTGAATCACGAAAGAAATTCGGGTTCAGTGTCCCTTTAAGTTTGCTACCCCTCCTTGGAGTCTTAATTTGGCTCTTAGAGTTCTTCAACAGGCTCCGTTTGAGCCTATGCATTCTTTGGATATTAAAATGTTATCCTGGAAGGTTTTGTTTTTGGTGGCTATCTCTTCGGCTCAAAGAGTTTCAAAGCTTTCAGCATTGCAGTGTGAATCTCCTTTCCTTATTTTTCATTCTGATAAGGTAGTACTACATACTGCCTTAGGTTTCCTTCCCAAAGTGGTTTCTGATAGGAATATTAATCAAGAAATTGTTGTTCCTTCTTTGTGTCCTAATCCTTCTTCTCATAAGGAGCGTTTGTTGCACAACCTGGATGTGGTTTGTGCGTTGAAATATTATTTGCAGACGACTAAGGATTTTCGCCAGTCTTCTTCTTTATTTGTTGTTTTTTCGGGGATGCCCAAGGGTCAGAAAGCTTCTGCTACTTCTCTTTCTTTTTGGTTGAGGAGTGTTATTCGCTTGGCATATGAGACTGCTGGACAGCAGCCTCCTGAGAAAATCACGGCTCATTCCACTAGGGCTGTTTCTTCTTCTTGGGCTTTCAAAAATAAAGCTTCTGTAAAACAGATTTGCAAGGCTGCCACTTGGTCATCTTTGCACACTTTTTCAAAATTTTAGAAATTTGATACTTTTGCTTCGGCTGAGGTTTCTTTTGGGAGAAAGGTTCTTCAAGCAGTGGTGCCTTCTGTTTAGATTTACTGTCTTGTCCCTCCCTAATCATCCGTGTCCTCTGGCTTGGGTATTGGTTCCCAACAGTAAATATGATGATCTGTGGACTCACCGTGTCATTAGAAAGAAAACAAAATTTATGCTTACCTGATAAATGTATTTATTTCTTGACATCTTGAGTCAACGGCCCGCCCTGTATTTTTCAGACAGATTCTTTTTCTATAAACCTGAGGCACCTCTGCACCTTATATTACTTTCTTTCTCCTTTCCCTTTGGTGGAATAACTGGGGTTTGTGGGTAGGGGAGTGGCATTTAACAGCTTTGCTGTTGTGCTCTTTGCCCCCTCCTGCTGGTCAGGAGTGATATTCCCAAAAGTAATTATTATGATCTGTGAACTCACCGTGTCAAGAAATAAATAAATTTATCAGGTAAGCATAAGTTTAGTTTTTTGCTTAAGTGTAAAATCCATAGATATGTGTTTCCCTTTGTCTCGGGATGGGATGTAGTTCATAAAGAGATATTTAGATAGAATGAGAGTGCATTGGAGTGACCAAGACCTCTGGCCATAGAACTGAGGGCACCCTTTGGTGTGTAGAAAAGGGAAAGGATTTTGGATAAACTAAAGATTACACAAAAAGAACTTTGATAATGTTTAAACTGACAGTAAACACCTTGCGATTAAAATATATTTCTGCAGCCTTACAATCAGGGCCACCATCAGGAGATGAATAGGGTGACTCCTATCAGTGGGCCAAGGGGGCCCATGAGGCAAGCACAACTATTATTTTAAAAAAAATAAATATATATATATTTATTTTTTACAGAGTGCGCTACAGCAGAGTGCTATTAAGCGTGGGAAATTTCATTACAAGGAGTAAAGCATTAGCATTTGAGAAGATTTCTGAGTGTGCACTAAACCACTATGCACAGTGTGAGATAGACTTGGCACTTCAGTTTGTACAGTGTGTGCCAACGTCAGGCGGCAGATCATTTGCAGAGTAGGTAGGTCTTACTTAGTAAATGTTTTTTATTTATTTGTGCAATTTTAGATTGTAACTTCAGTGTGGTAGTTGTGTGGTGCAGCCAGGGGTCCATAAAAACAAAATTTTTAGCAATATGCAGCAGTGTGTTTATGATTATTTGACAATGCTGTAGAAATTCTATTTTTAAAACCATGCATAAATGTTTCCTCCTCAATACACAAATGGTAGGTGCCCTTTTGGCAGATATGATTTTTTTTATTTATATATATATATATATATATATATATATATATATATATATATATATATTTATTACATTTTTTTTATTACATTTTTATTACATTCCAGTTTACTGCCCCTTTATGCAAGTACTTTCCAGATGCCAGGAGGCATTTTATCTAAGATTTTTACATCTGCATAAAATGTTATACTCTCAGGCTAAGATTGCTCAGTGTTCGAAATGAGACAGGTTAACTTAACAGTTTACACTACAGCTGACTTAATTTTGAAATACATACAAACAAGCCGAAATCCTGCATTTAACAAGATTTTATGGTATGAGACCTAGTGCCACAGCTTATGGTTCCATCAAGACCATATAGTTAACAGCATTTTCAAAATCCATAAGTACAGCTGACAGATGGGAACATTTGTACACCAGATTTGAAGTGGTGTTCTTGGTTGGGGAAAATGCAGGGGACCCCAAACATATGTACAAATTTGAATTCACAGAAGTATTTTTGTTTGCACATTTACAAATATGATTCTTTAAAAAGTGATCACTTAATTTCTGCTATAGTGTCACACACTGTTGATTTAGGAGATGGCAATGTGCAGAAATGTTCCCTCCTGTGAGTGTTTCTGTGGGTGTCTGTGTTTATGTCTTTGTGCTTTTGTTGGTGTCTCAATGAGTGTGTATGTATTTATTTTCGGTGGATCTCTCTGTGAGGTTTTGTGTGTCTGTCTTTGTGCATTTTTTGTAGATGTCTCTGTGAGGGTGTGTGTGTATGTTTGTCTTTGTGTGTTTTCTGTGGGTGTCTCTGTGTGTGTGGATGTCTGTGTGTATTCTGAGACTGTCTCTGTGGGTGTTTCCTTGGGTTTATGTGCATGTTTGAGTTTGTGTGTGTCCATTGTCTGTTCCTTTTTAGGACATTTTGACCTTACTACTGATTATTCACCTCTTTCTACAAACTTTGAGACTAATGAGACATTTCTGGTAGTCACCAATCCACCACTTAATCTTTAAATTATTGTTTAGGCAGTTCAGGACCCTTCCTTTCAGCCACTGCATGCTGCTGTCATCATATAGTTGACATCTTCCTTGACAAAAAGATAATCAGAATTCCATATTTTGTCTTAGAAATCTCCTTTTTTGACAAAACTGTAGTCTACCTCATTACTTGTCAGGTCAATGTAAACAAGTGCTGAGTGTCTGTGTGGGTGTCTTTGTCTGAAATTGTTTGTGTGTTTCTTTGCGTGTCTGCTAGAGTGTCTATATGTGAATCCTTATGTGTGTCTGTGTGTTTTTGTGTTTGTGTGTTACTACCTTTAAAAACATTTCCAAGTTTGACTACACTTAAGAACAAAGTGACGTTTTAGTCACTTGTTCAAAAATTGAACATGTCAAAGGGGGTGGGGGCCTGATCAATGGTTAAGTAAGGGGCCCCAAAATTTCTAGTGGCGTCCCTGCTCACAATAGATTAACATATCAGCCAATGTTCCCTCTCATTTTTTTTTTGAGCACTGTGCACAAATCTTTTGACTCTATAACTTTTGGCCAATTGACTAAAATGTGTGCACACTTTATTATTAAGTGCAGATAAACTTTAAAATGTTGTAAAGGTAATAACACATACAAATTCACAGATAGACTTTCACACACATAGACACTACCTTTCCTTCTAAAACACACAGACCACTCTCCCTCTCCCGCACAGACACACACACACTGACTGACACACACACACACACACAAACACTCTAACACATACACTCTCTCCCACAAAGACACACACACTGACTGACACTCACACACACAAACATTATATCTCTTTCACACAGACACAATCTCTTTCAGACACACACAAACATTCTCTCTCACAGACACATATACACACACACACACACACTCACACAGGCACATACTCTCTCTCACACACAGACTCTCTCTCTCTCTCCCACACACATTTACAGACATTCTCTTTCACACACACACACACACACATACACTCTCTCACAAACACACAGACTCTTTCTATCTCACTCACACAGACACTCTCTCAGACAGACACACACACACCAACACACTCTTCCTCACAGAGACACTCGCACAGTCTCACACACACACACTCTCTCTCTCTCACTTACACACACACTTTCTCTCACACAGGCTTTTTGTGAGACACTCTCATACACACACAAACACTCTCACAGACACACACAGACACTCTTCTCTCTCACACACACACACACACACTCCCACATACAGACTCTCTCTCTTTCACACACACAGACACTCACACACTCAAACAGAAGCAGAAGAAAGCATCTGTTGTGAATATGCTAAAGAGTCTGGCAGACCTACATTTAATGGAAAATATTTTGCTAATATCCTTGTTAATATATTTTTGCCTTGTTTTTTTCCACTGCACCTCAATTGTGTGTTTAGGTCTCAATCTGACACCTAAACAAACATTGGTGGGGCAGAGAAAAAAAATGAAAAGGGATACAATAAGAGAATACATGCAGAAAGTAAAATGTGGTATTTTAAATTTACATATTAGTTAGATTTAATGGCACATATTTGGTTAATATCCTCATTAATATCCTAGGTGTCAGTTTAAGAATGAACAATTAAGGGGCAGATAGATAAATTAAAACCAAGGCAAAGGGATATTAACAACAGAAGATATGCAGACAAAAAATAGAACCAGTCATCTTAAGTTCATATATTGGGTATGAAACAACACTTTGTGCAGCAGCATGACAAAAAAATATTAGGTCAAAATTCCTCCTTGCCCTAAATAGTGTATTTCTATATTATTTATGTATAGCAGATTATGACAAGGAAAAAAAAATTACATTGTTACATCATGTAAATTACAGAAGTGCTGCAGCATAGGATGAAAAAACTTTTGAAGTCCAGTTCCTGCGTTATCATGCTTTGTAATAGCACTGCAGGGTGCCTAACAACTGTTACATTAAAAATATCTAAAAAAAATGATACTAGTAGAGCGCAAATAAACGCTTCAGCTCAAGCGTTAATTGCGCTAGAAGTAAGCTTTTTGCGCTTGTCGGATTGCGCTCTTATTGAAAGTAAACTGTTTAAGCTCTCACAATAACCTGACAAGCACAAAAAAAGGTTAGCATATTGCGTGAAAACACACTGCTATTTGTTTTTTCTACATATAATTAAACTTTTTACAGGGATCTAAATTTTGAATTTAATGTCTATTTAAGAAACAATAAAGGTTCAGAAAAAAAAGAAGAAATGAGAAACCCTTAAAAAAGGGTACATCAAAATTGTTAAAGAGACAATAGTGCGTACGGTCATGAGAAGGAAAGACGAAAAAAAGTTAGAGGGGTCCATTTATTAAGCAGCTGATGCTGCTTTGGAGCCCCATCGTTTCAGGTCCGCCTGAATCGGAAGTTAAGAAGAAGCGGACGTAAAGTGGACGGAAATCATCCCGAGCTACAGCGAATCATGCGCCTCTTTATAAATCTACCCCAGAGTCTCTGATAATGGTGGCTATGGGGAGGATCAAAGAAATATGTTGGTGAAGCTAGAAATGAATACATAATGAGAGACCACCATTAGTTGTAGAGCAGAAACAGTAATCGTAAACAGTGACAGACATTCCCCCAAGGCAAGGAATAAGACATATTCATCAACAAGAATTTAATAGAGGCTACCAGGGAAAGAGAAGATAGAGGCAACAGGTATCCATGAAAAGGAGTATAGACAGGAAAAGAGAGATAGCTGTGGAAAGAGAAGAAGGTCAGCTAAAGTAGAAAAGTAAGTTATGAAACAGACATCCAAGGGAAAGAAAGTGGAACACGCATGGAAATGCAATACGAAACCACAGGAAGAATGGAAAGCTATCCACAGGATGAGAGGAAGTTTTGTGACAATTATACAAAAAGAGAAGAGACAAAGGGAGTGAGAAGAGATGTCTGTGGAAATAAAGATGAGGCCATCATCAATCCACTAATCTCTGTTGTAGGAATTGTGGTGTACTAGGAACATTTGAACATATATTGTGGTCCTGCCCAAAAATAAAACCTTCTAATGTAAATATCTAGCAATGTATGATTTGGTCCTTTTTATTTAAGTCTATACACAATAAATGTAAATTAGGATCTTGGCTTCATTAAATATTTATTAACAGTTGATACCTGGAAACTGGAAGATATCTCATATACCCATACTCATAGAATTGTATGGGCATAGCCAATACGTTATCTCTTGAGCTATACCATTAACTCCTGTATAATCATATTGAAGACTATTACTCAATACTGTTTTTTGGAGGAAAATGAGGAATACATCAATAACAATTAGCCCTATAGATTAAGATTTGGTTACATATATGATCAAAACGAAAAGTCTAACCACATATTTAATGAAGCCTATTGTGATATCATTTTACCCTGTCATACAATGCATTTGTAAACACCTTATAAGGGAATTTGAAATGATTTGTGTTGATAAACTGTATTTACACATTGTCTCGTTGGTTGTTCAAATGGTAAAATGTTTTATAAAAACATAATATTAAAAATAAAAGAAGAGACCACCATAGTAAGGGAGGGGGATATAATGTGAGTGCAATAAAAGAGAGAGAAAGACACATAGTAAAGAAAGAGAAGGATGGACTCATGGGAAGGAAGAAATAAATAATTGATAGGTTAATAAAGTCAACAAAGAGAGCCAATTAGTTGTCAAGATGATACAAGAGAAAGTTGCCTATGACCTCACCAGGGAATATGAGCCACCAAAGAGAATGAGCCAGGGCAAAGAACAGACTTAGATAAAGTCCAGTGCTTGAACAGTTATAGTAATACTAAGGTATCATTATTGTCAGCAGGTTCCTGTAAGTAGAAAACAAAAATCAATAACATTTTAACTATTTTTTTAAATTATTTTAAGTTTTGAGTAACTTCTAGCATCCAGCAATCACAACATCATCTGGAGAAAAAAAAGATTTGACATCTGCAACTAAGATAAAATGAGTCTGTTTCTCTCTGATGAAATTGTGGCATACAAATCCCATGAATATTTAAGATCAGCTTCCTAACATAATCCTTTAAAAGAGCAATTTGCTCATGTCTTAAAACAGTAATTATATTTAAATAAGGATAATACTAGCACATAGGAGAATAACATCCCATTCTGTATCTGCCTTCTGGATTTTCTATTAGAATGAAAAAAAATATAGAATCATCAAATTATTCACGAAAGAGCGCTCTAATACCACAAAAGCGAATGCTATTAGCAACCACTAGACTGCTAATGTGCATCGCTGAGTGAGGCCAATGTTGTTTAGGAGAACGCAGGATAACTTTTTTTTGGAAAATGTTTTGTTCCCAGTTGGATGATGTTTATACCATTCTGCATCCCACTACCAAGATAATGGAATCTGCAGGCTGCTAGGCTGTTCTAGCTTGAATTATAAGAATCAGAGCAAAACAAATCTAAATGTCAAGGCTTAATTGCTAAAACAAAATGTAATGAACTGTTTCTGAATCAGTGTTCTGACTTGTTTGTTTATGTCTGTAAATATATACTGTATATATATATATATGTGTGTGTGTGTGCGTGTGCGCGTGTTTGTGTGTGTGCGCGTGCGTGTGTGTGCGTGTGTGTGTATGTGCGTGTGTGCGTGTGTGCGTGTGTGTGTGCGTGTGTGTGCGTGCGTGTGTGTGCGTGTGTGTGCGTGCGCGTGTGTGTGTGCATGCGTGTGTGTGTGCGTGCGTGCGTGCGTGTGTGTGTACGTGCGTGTGTGTGTGCGTGTGTGTACACACACATACAGATTGAGAAAAGCATCACTATAATTAGGGGAAATGGTCAGAAGTGACAGTAAATTTAAAATGTTTATTTTACAGATAGAGCATGCAAGTTTATGCAACTTTCCAATTTACTTCTGTTATCAAATGTGCTTTGTTCTCTTGTTATCCTTTGTTGAAGAGTAAACCTGATAGGAGAATGCAATTGTCTTTAGCACTCTATGCAACTGTATAAGATTGCTTTAAACATTGTTGCAAACATTGCTGCCAGATGGCTAAAGACACGTGCACGCTCCTGTACCCACCTGGGTTTACTTTAACAAAGGATACTAAGGGCACTAATCAAAATTGGTAACAGAAGTAGACTGGAAAGTTGTTTAAATTTTCATGCTTTATCCTATCCATTTAAGTTTAATTTTTACTTTACCGTCCCTTTAATCAAAAGTTTAGTGCTAGTGGGAAAACCAAGCTCTGTCTGTCTGTCTATTTATAGGGCTAAGAACAGTACAATAGAGAATGCTTTTAAAGGGACAGTCCACACGGCACCAACATGCACCTTTTTCCAACTGCTGCGCTGAGTGTTCCCTGCGCCGCCTCACGCAGGAAAGAAGTGAATACAGTATGCCAGGGAAACTTTCTATACTTGGCTGTTGTATCATGGCCGCCAAACTTCTCCTCCCTCTTTCTTCTATTTCCTTCTTGTGAGTTTGGTAAAATTCAGTCCCAGAAGTGTGCGTGATTGGATTAAATGAGACACTTGGTCAGAAACGCGTCATCAATTTTACAAGTGGGAGCCTGATTATTGGATGGCGCTACACATACGATATGCCCACTGATTCTCTGGGAGGAGTTTTGCTGCCATCTCATAGCCGCTGAATTTTAGATACACCAACGAAAGCAAATGTGTTTACAGTCCATTTAAAGGAACAGTTTAGTCAAAAATAAATGTCCATGATTCAAATAGAGCATTTAGTTTTAAACAACTTTCTAATTTTCTTCTATTATCAAATGTGCTTTGTTCTCTTGGTATCTTATATTGAAGCCCGGTAGGCTGATAGGAGCTTAGGAGTGTGCACATGTCTTTAGCAGTTTATGGCAGCAGTATTTGCAGTTATGTATAACATTGTTATAAACATTGTTGCAAAGACTGCTGCCAAATTTCTAAAGACACATGCACGCTACTGAGCTCACATTGGATTACTCTTTAACAAAGGGAACTAAGCACATTTGATAATGAACTTAAATTGGAAAGTTGTTTTAAATATCATGCTCTATCCAATCCATTTAAATTTAAAGGGACATGAAACCCAATTTTTTTCTTTCATGATTTAGACAGAGCATGCAATTATAAACAACTTTCTAATTTACTTCTATGATCAATTTTGCTTCATTATCTTGATATTCTTTGCTGAAAAGCATATCTAGATATGCTTAGTAGCTGCTGATTGGTAGCTGCACATAGATGCCTCCTCTGATTGGTTCACCGTGTGCATCACTATTTCTTCATTAAAGTATATCTAAAGAGTGAAGCAAATTAGTTAATAGAAGTAAATAGGAATGTTGTTTAAAATTATATTCTCTACCTTAATCATAAAAACAAATGTTTGGGTATAGTGTCCCTTTAATTTTGACTTTACTGTACCTTTAACACAAGGAGTCCCTTTGAGAGAAGAAATTGCATGTTTTTTTAAAAAAAACAAAACAATTCTTTAAGAAAGTAGGGTGGTGGAGTACAAGATGAAATAATAGGCTATTATAGAGATGTATTTGACAGCTGAAAGTGTAATTATTTTCTACTGTCTCCTAGTCTCATTTTACAGGAGCCTTGGATCATTGCCATGCTATCTAGAAGAAAAAGAAAAAAAAACACGCTGTCTGAACTTGTGACATTGTCTAAAATGAATCTTCATCTACAGTTTATTAGCTGCCTTTACATTCACCAGTCTAATAAAATCAGATACCAATGGCCACAAAGCTAATTTAGCGCTTTGATGATGTACGCTGATCCCTTGTCCGGCCACAGAGTGGGTGCTATGTTATAATCATATGTCCACACGGTCTGACAACTCTGGTAACCTATTGTAGAAACAAGAATTAAAGTTGCACTTATTAAAAGGTCTACAAGACACACTCTGAATGGAATTAATATTGTTTTAAGCTAGCTAATATATTACTTTGATGGTTTGTATTAGGTAAATATAAAAGGGATATATCATTTGTAACCAATGTATTTGCTGACACTTGTTAAAGGGAAACCTAAACAATTTCTTTTGTGATTCAGACAGAATATACCATTTTAAACAAGCCTCAAATTTACTTTTATTATCAAATTTACTTTGTTCCTATGATATTCTTTGTTGAAGAGATACCTAGGTAGGTGACTGGAGCACTATATGACAGGAAATAGAGCTGCCATATAGTGCGTTTGCAAATGGATAGCATTCTTGTAAAACTGCTGCCATATAGTGCTCGAGACACATGCACGCTCGAGAGCTTATGTCCCTGCTTTTCAATAAAGGATACCAAGAGAAGGAAAAACATTTGGTAGTAGAAGTAAATTGGAAAGTTAAAAGGGACATTAAACAGTTTGAGATGCAATATAAAATGATACATCGTATATATAAATAAACTGCAATATACTTTCATTATTTATTTAGTTCCCTTTTCCTGTAATTCCATTCTGAATTGTGAGATTTCCAGTTCCTGTTAGAAATGGAAGTGCAGAACACAGTTATATTCTACACAGCTATTGGCTGCACACTCTAGTGACCTATTTATAACTGTCCCTAATTGGCCACAGCAGAGAAGGTAACCTAAGTTACAATATGGCAGCTCCCACTTGTTTATGTACACTAAAACTTTACATTTATTTTTTATCAATATTTAAAGAGCTAATTAAAATTTAAAAAAATGCATCTACATGTTATTGTCAGACTAATCTTTTATTTGAATGTATCATTCTATCTAGCATTAAGTTATTGTTTAATGTCCATTTAAAATTGTATGCTCTATCTCAATCATGAAAGAAAAAAATTGGGTTTCGTGTCCCTTTAAAAGCAATCTGGGATGATACAATAAAACACAGGTTAATAGTTGAAAGAATATTCAAGCAAGCTGTGAAAATGGAATTAAACACTATTCTATTTGTTTTTCACTATATAATATTTATAAATTCATTGAAAATTAAAGAGACAATATCGTAATTTACCAAATTCTAGGAGTATAATCTGTTTTATTTGAACTACACAATAAAATATGGTTTTATTTTATATTTCACCCCTGTACGTAGGTTGTTTTTTTTATGGGGTGGTGTTTTTCAATAGCGTGGTGTCGCCACCTGCGACGAGAGCACGCTATTTTAGAAATCCTGCAGGAGAGAGGCTAATAGTGTGGTCCTGTGGCTCGTGACAAGACCCGTGCTAATACACCCAGACAAACCCTTAGCAACCCGCGACGTACAGGGTACATTGCGGTCATTAAGGGGTTAAACAAAATGTGTCATGTCACACCATGTCATGTATGTTTCATCTACTTTCGGTAATTTGGGCTAATGTATCAGTAGCATGCAAAGGTGCAGTCATTTTTTTATTATATTTGAACTAAAAAAAAAATAATGCCGTATGAAAATACTCAAATAATTAGTTCATGAAAAATTGCAGCTTTGAAGAAATGTTACGTTTTAGTTTGTAACAAATGTAAATCTTCATATCTATAAAATCATGTGTAAATATTTTAAACATAATGGGTTCCAGTTATGAGGCTAAAGAGGTTTGCGGAGCAGCCGACACATTGATTTAAACCTGTTTACCGCAAGTTAAGTTCATGAAGAAAAAGCCTACAAAGCCACCTACAAAGATCTTGTCATAGTAGATAATGCTATGTTTGTGTATTTACATAAAAGTCAATGATCCTAAAATAGTGCATACGTAACTCAAGCAGTTTTACTAATTAAACTGCAGCTCATCCTGTGGTTTGGAATAGCTTAAAGGCACAGTCTAGACTTGGGCTGCACGATTAATCGCGGATGCGACTAAACCGTGATTAATCGTGGCAGTTTTAAAACCACAAGAGTATGCAATTTTTAGCCTCGCCCCATTTGATGTCACCTATGACGTACAGGAGGGCTGCCGACTTGCCATGCCCGCCTTGCGACATTGAGCCAACTTACCGGGGAGCGCTGTGGCTAATACGGTTTACAGGGAGGGGGGCTGACTTACCGGGGTGCACTGTAGCTGATGCGGGTTACAGGGAGGGGGGCCGACTTACTGGGGAGCACTGTGGCTGATGTGGGTTACAGGGAAGGGGAGCTCTGTGGCTGATGTGGGTTACAGGGAGGGGGGCTGACTTATGTGGGTTGGGGGCTGATGGTGGTTACAGGCGGTACTTATTATGTTAAAGGGGGTGCTTATTGGGGGGGTTACTGTGGGAGCTGATGGGACTTATGTAGGTTGCAGAGGGGGGCTTATGGAGGTTACAGGGGGTGCGGGGTTACAGTGGGAGCTGATGGGGCTTATGAAGGTTACAGAGGGGGCTTATGGGGGTTACAGGGGGTGCAGGGTTACAGTGGGAGCTGATGGGGTTTATGTAGGTTGCAGAGGGGGGCTTATGGGGGTTACAGGGGGTGCTGACGTGAAAAAATGTTTTTTCCTATATCGCCTAGCCCTAGTCTAAACACAATATATCATTTGGATTACTTTTTGTTACATAACAGAGAAGCATCCTGCAACTGGTCCCACATCTATAAGGTTGTTAAAAGTACATGAAACATTTAAATATTCATCGTTTTTAGGAGCCGAAAATTACTGCCAAGCTCCGCCCACCTATTACGTGTATATTTTGGTATGTTAAGTTTCTCCAATCACGGTTGACTCTTAAATAAGATTTCCTACTCTCACATGCTGATTTGTGCATGTGCAATTTGAAATAGCTAACTGAAAGTTTTTAAACGTGCACTGCTAAACCGTTATACAGAAAAACAGCAAACTGGACAAGAAGAAAGCTGTGGGTGGAGCTTGGCAGCCATATTCAGCTGTTATGAAACCATTAATTTAAAGTTTCATGTACTGCTTATAAGCTTATAGATGTGGAACCTGTTGCAAGATGCTTGTCTGTTATGTAACAATAAGTAATAAAGAATAAGTATCTAGACTGTCGCTTTAAAAATGAAGCCAAAAATAACCTGAACAGACTTTAATCATTAAACACAAAAATGTTCTTTCATGATTCAGATAGAGCATAAACTACTTTCTAATTTACTTCTATCATCTAATTTGCTTCAGTCTCCTAGTATCCTTTGTTGAAAAGCATACCTAGGTATTCTCAGGAGCTGAGAGATAGCTGCTGATTGGTGGCTGCACATATATATCTTTCATTGGCTTACAAATGTGTTCAGCGAGATTCCAGTAGTACATTGCTGCCCCTTCAATAAAGGATACCAAGAGAATGAAGCAAAATTGATAATAGAAGTAAAATAGAAAGTTGTTTAAAATGGTATTCTCTATCTGAATCACAAATTAAACATTTTGGGTTTGATATCCCTTTAAATAGATTGGAATAGGGACTGTGGCCTGTTGAGTGTACAAATGGGGATATGCTTTTCGTGTGTCTTATTTATTAATAAAATAATAGCGAAACGAGATCATTGCTGAAGAGTAATAGATTCAGAAGTAATTTTGTAACCATTACTTTGCAGACATATTAAATAAAATTTGAGGGATTGGTGTCTGGCACACTTGGTAATCCACATAAAATAATTCTAGTACACCAGATAAATGTATAAAGATATCCAAAAAGGTAATGCCTACACTATATTTGTAGTTTAATTCATAGTAAAGAGGTTTAAGACATTTATTGGAAATAAACAGTATCCATCAGGCATATAAACTGTTCTTTTAAGTGAGATGGCATATGGAAGCCAAAATAATAGCTGGTTAAAAGAGCGATCATGTTGTATAATTTTCTTTAATCTGACGAGTTCTACTGGATAAACGGTTTTAGTAACATAACTTGCTCTTGCATGGTTGTTGTTGGATAGTTGCCTTATTGATTTACACACAGGGAGCACGATAGATCACAAAAAAAGGTCAAATGCTTTTAAGGAGAGGCTGTGGATTGAGGGAAGACGTGATGAGAATATAATTAATTAGCTAAATCCAAGAAAATGCAGGTATTTGGCCGCAATATTATCCGACTGAGTCACATAAAGTAAGAGATACAATCAGTAGAAGGAAAGAACAGACATTTAATTCACAGAGCACACATTAATCAGAATAAAGTCGTACACTGCAATATCTCACTTCACAGATTAGTGAATTAGGGTTCATGTGCATAGACTTCAGTTCTGTCACAGAACTCGAGTTAAATTGATACTTTGGCGCTAGAATGGACAGTCACTCCTTTCACAGTCAAGGCACGGAACAAACTACCCTGCTCTGAACTTTTAGGAAAAATAGTCATTGAATTTGAACAGGTAGAATTGTTCAGCGGTACTTCTGCTAACAAAAAGCTGGTATTTTTCAAAGACCAACATTCATTGACTATTTTATCAACAGATTTATATGAGATTGATATATATGCAATATTTTGCAGTTCAAATTTTCTGTTATGTCCCTTTAAATCCAAGGTTTGATAAACTGTTTTGAAATTACCAAGAGAAACAAATTTATAGACAATTTATCAAATGCTCATTGAACAATATGGACAAATCCTATAGCATCCATGTTAGAAACGGATCAGCATCCACAATGCTGAAAGCAAAAAGTAGATGAATTAAACATGAAAATATCCATTAAAAAAAAAACTTGAATACATTTTCAAGATACTACAAAGAAAACATTACTTTCATGTCACGCTAGCTGTTGAACAGGTTAATGTATAGGTTGTTAAAATGTCCCTTTAATTTAGCTGAGCTCTGTGTGTTTCATGTACTGCATTATAATTTTACACCCTGTGCAGCCTCCTGCATTAATCATAGTCTAACAGCTAGTTACAATGTGTCATCTCTTATTTCTGGTGCTATCTTAATACTCTTTCTTGTCGGTTTTATTTAGAATAAGTGCTTTTGTGGCTTTTTTTTTTCATTATAAACAACCTTTATGAATCACTGATGCACAAACTGTATTTTTTTTGTAAATGATAGTTAATAAAGCATGAAAAGAGAAAATGGAAAAAATGTATAAAGATGAAATACTTTCTATGGTGCATCTGATTATATCTAAGGAGAGTAAATGATACAACGCTTTTATATGTAAGGAATAGTATATTATGCATCAGCACAAACATATTTACAGCACACAAATTGAACAGCTATTTTGTAAATAATGATAATTCTAAAAAAAAAGCACATGGAAATGTGTCTTACGCAGCATAAAGTGCAAACATAACATTTTGTCAACACTGAAATCCAATATATATGTTTATTTGTTATGAATATGATATAATAGAAAATACACCTCGTAATGCAAATGTGCATTTAAAACATACAAAGAAAAGGTAATAATCATGTTAAAATATAATATACTCAGTTACCAAATTTGTTTTAAATGGAACATTCATTTTTAGTATGTTGTATTATACATATGAAAGAGAAGCGCTTAAAGATGTGCAAATATTTTAACTCTTACGGTATAGAGATTAAAGGGACAGTAACAACAAAATACATTTCATGCACCTTCCTCTATTCATGGGTACTGCCGTTATGGAACCATCGGTTACACTGCAGGTATCTGAAGGAGAGTTGCTGCACGTATGCAAACAGGTCAGCACTGGAATGTAGACTAATTTCAACATGGTGGCATCCATGACTAGAGGGGGCGGGGCATAACCTCAATACTATGCTTATAAAATGTCTCTTTAATAAGAAATAAATGTTGGTACACAGATGATGTTTAACAGTTAGTTGCTCATTGACTGATAAGAGCAACTCTCATAAATGTATAGGTGAACAGGGCAAAAACATTTCTTATCCCTTTAATTAATAATATATAGTTTAAACCTTCTATTTTAGGGCCATTATAGAAGAAAAATGTGCTCCCATTTGTTAGAGCATGTCATTTTGTCACTATCAACCCTGTAAATGTATGTATAACCCCTGCAAAGGGGTTAAACACATAGTTAAAGTACCACTTGGGACCTGCACAAACTGCTGCTGAGTTAATCAGCAGGGCTAGTTTGACATCTGGGTCATGTGACCAGTGCTGCTGATTGTCATGCTCTGGCAAATGAGAAAATCAAAAATTTTCACTATATTTTGGCGAGATTACGAGTTTTGCTTCAGGAGCTGTGCGGTGCTAACGAGCAGTTTTGTCTCACCGCTAACTTACCTGCAGCGCTGGTATTACAGATTTTTACAAACCCGGCGTTAAAAGGCAAGAAGTGAGCGTAGAGCAAAATTGTGCTCCTTAACGCACTCCAATGCCAGCGCTGCTTAAGTCAGCTGTGAGCTGGTCGTAAGGGGTCGTGCACGATTTCCCCATAGACATCAATGGGGAGAGCTGGCTGAAGAAAAGTCTAACACCTGCAAAAAAGCAGCGTAAAACTCAGTAACGCAGCCCTATTGATTCCAATGGGGAAACACATTTTATGTTTACACCTAACACCCTAACATGAGTCTAAACACCCCTAACCTTACACTTATTAAGCCCTAATCTGCCGCCCCCGACATCGCCGACACCTATTCTTATTAACCCCTAATCTGCCGCTCCGGACATCGCCGCCACCTACATTATACTTATGAACCCCTATTCTGCTGCCCCCAACATCGCCACCACCTAATTATATTTATTAACCCCTAATATCACGCCCCCAATGTTGCCGCAACCTACCTACACTTATTAACCCCTAATCTGCCGCCCCCAATGTCGCTGCAACTATATTAAATTTATTAACCCCTAAATCTAAGTCTAACCCTAATGCCCCCTAATTGAAATATAATTTAAATAAATCTAAATAAAATTACTATCATTAACTAAATTATTCCTATTTAAAACTAAATACTTACCTATAAAATAAACCCTAAGCTAGCTACAATATAACTAATAGTTATATTGTAGCTAGCTTAGGCTTTATTTTTATTTTACAGGCAAGTTTGTATTTATTTTAACTAGGTAGAATAGTTATTAAATAGTTATTAACTATTTAATAACTACCTAGCTAAAATAAATACAAATTTACCTGTAAAATAAAACCTAACCTAAGTTACAATAACACCTAACACTACACTATAATTAAATAACTTACCTAAATTAAATACAATTAAATTAAATAAATTAGCTAAATCACACAAAAAAATACTAAATTACAGAAAATAAAAATCAAATTACAGATCTTTAAGCTACTTACACCTAATCTAATAGCCCTATTAAAATAAAAAAGCCCCCCCCCCAAAAATAAAAAAAACCCTAGCCTAAACTACCAATAGCCCTTAAAAGGGCCTTTTGCTGGGCATTGCCCCAAAGAAATCAGCTCTTTTTCCTGTAAAAAAAATCTAAAAATAAACCCACCCAATACACCCTTAAAAAAATCCTAACACTAACCCCCGAAGATTCACTTACTAGGAGAAGTCTTCATCCAAGCAGCAAGATGTCCTCAACGAAGCCGGCAGAAGTGGTTCTCCAGACGGGCAGAAGTGGTCCTCCAGACGGGCAGAAGTCTTCATCCAGACAGCATTTTCTATCTTCATCCTTACGGCACGGAGCGGGTTCATCTTCAAGACATCCGACGCGGAGCATCCTCTTCAAACGACATCTTCTACGTAATGAATATCTCTTTAAGTGACTTCATCCAAGATGGCGTCACTTAGATTCCGATTGGCTGATAGAATTCTATTAGCCAATCGGAATTAAGGTAGAAAAAATCCTATTGGCTGATGCAATCAGCCGATAGGATTGAGCTGGCATTCTATTGGCTGTTCTAATCAGCCAATAGAATGCAAGCTCAATCCTATTGGCTGATTGGATCAGCCAATAGGATTGAAGTTCAATCCTATTGGCTGATTGCATCAGCCAATAGGATTTTTTCTACCTTAATTCCGATTGGCTGATAGAATTCTATCAGCCAATCAGAATCTAAGGGACGCCATCTTGGATGACGTCACTTAAAGTGATATTCATTACAAAGAAGCCGTCGTTTGAAGAGGATGCTCCGCGTCTGATGTCTTGAAGATGAACCCGTCTGGATGAAGACTTCTGCCTGTCTGGAGGACCACTTCTGCCCATCTGGAGGACCACTTCTGCCGGCTTCATTGAGGACATCTTGCCACTTGGATGAAGACTTCTCCCGGTAAGTGAATCTTCGGGGGTTAGTGTTAGGATTTTTTTAAGGGTGTATTGGGTGGGTTTATTTTTTAGATTAGGGACTTTGGGCTGCAATAGAGCTAAATGCCGTTTTAAGGGCAATGCCCATCCAAATGCCCTTTTCAGGGCAATGGGGAGCTTAGGTTTTTTTAGTTAGTATTTTATTTGGGGGGTTGGTTGTGTGGGTGGTGGGTTTTACTGTTGGGGGGGTGTTTGTATTTTTTTTACATGAAAAAGAGCTGATTTTTTTGGGGTAATGTCCCGCAAAAGGCCCTTTTAAGGGCTATTGGTAGTTTAGTTTAGGCTAGGGTTTTTTTATTTTGGGTTTTTTTTTTATTTTGATAGGGCTATTAGATTAGGTGTAATTAGTTTAAAGATCTGTAATTTGTTTTTTACTTTCTGTAATTTAGTGTTTGTTTTTTGTGATTTAGCTAATTTAATTTATTTAATAGTATTTAATTTAAGAAATTTAATTAATTGTAGTGGTGTTATTGTAACTTAGGTTAGGTTTTATTTTACAAGTAAATTTGTCGTTATTTTAGCTAGGTAGTTATTAAATAGTTAATAACTATTTAGTAACTATTCTACCTAGTTAAAATAAATACAAACTTGCCTGTAAAATAAAAATAAAGCCTTAGCTAGCTACAATGTAACTATTAGTTATATTGTAGCTAGCTTAGGGTTTGTTTTATAGGTAAGTATTTAGTTTTAAATAGGAATAATGTAGTTAATGATAGTAATTTTATTTAGATTTATTTAAATTATATTTCAATTAGGGGGTGTTAGGGTTAGACTTAGGTTTAGGGGTTAATAAATTTAATATAGTGGCGGCGACGTTGGGGGCAGCAGATTAGGGGTTAATAAGTATAATGTAGGTGGCGGCGATGTTAGGGGCAGCAGATTAGGGGTTAATAATATTTAATTAGTGTTTGCGAGGCAGAAGTGCGGCGGTTTAGGGGTTCATTTGTTTATTCTAGTATCTGCGATGTCTGGAGCGGCAGAATAGGGGTTAATAATTTAATTTTAGTGTTTGCAATGCGGGAGGGCCTTGGTTTAGGGGTTAACAGGTAGTTTATGGGTGTTAGTGTACTTTTTTGCACTTTAGTTATGAGTTTTATGCTACAGCGTTGTAGTGTAAAACTCATAACTACTGACTTTAAAATGCATTACAGATCTTGCAGGTAGAGGGTGTACCGCTCACTTTTTGGCCTCCCAGGACAGACTCGTAATACCAGCGCTATGGAAGTCCAATAGAAAAAAGGCTTTACGAAGTTTACGTGTCGGTTTGCGGTAAGGCCAAAAAAGTGTGCGGGGCCCCCTAAACCTGCAAGACTCGTAATAGCAGCGGTAGTAACGCTGCTTTTTTACCTTAACGCACAACTCGTAATCTAGCCGATTGCCTTTTAAACATGTTTTTCCTAAGATGTTATGTAATTTCTTCTATTCGCTGATTGCTTTTGGTCAGTTGAGGAAATTGTAGACATATGTCAGTTAATGTAGGTTTTATAGGGTGCTATGTGCCCCATTCTTTACCCTAGTACCCCAAAACTTCAAACCTTTCTCCTGCACCCATGGTACCTATTCCAAGATATATCATGCTGCATCCACAATGAGGAATACAACACACTTAAATATGCTTTAAGATAAATTTGCTTTTTATATTGAGTGTACTGTTTTGATTTTTTTTTAACAAGGGGGTAAACCTTAGTATAAATAATTTTGCACAGCATATACCTACCCCAGTACTGAGTTTTTACTGATATTTCACTGCAGAATTTATTTCTTTAATAATGTTGTTTTTTTAAAAATACAAAATAGAGCTCCAAACTTACTGAATAGCTGAACAGCTGCAATTTTTTCCCCCTATTACTCTGAAGTGCTGTGCCTCTGCTATTGAGTTCAGAGACTGAGTGTACTCACATAGCTGGATAATAGTGCACTTGGTGTGATTATGATTGCAATAAGAAAAAAAATAGCTGTCGGCAGTGGGCAGCCATGTAGGATGTTTCGGGTGCTACTTTGGATTAAAAAAAAATTCTACAGTGGGGTATCAATAAAAACTTTGGGGGTAGATTCTCTAAATCTCTCCAGATCAGACATGGTTTCTCACGCTTTACCCTCACAGGGGATGCAAGGGTGGATTTATTGTGAAAAAAGGGTCAGTCCCTATGAGTGGTAAGATGGTTCCTATATAAAGTAAAGGAGATCGCTGAAAAAGGACACCTCTCCATAGAGCGAAGTTAGCATAGAGCAGGGTGGCAGCAAATATAAATCACATTACATTGTTTTCTGCATATAGCATCTTACAAACACTTCTGCTCCTGTATTAGGGTTATAAGTATTTTGAGTGTTTTGAGAAAATCTTTCCACCTTTTAGCTGGCGAGAAAAAACTGTGAGATCTGTAGTGCGAAAATCTTTACAGAATTACGCTGGGATTTGAGAGACAATTTCATATACTCCAACGGAACACCCATGTTCAGCCCATTTTTCACAAAAGCAACAATTATTTGTATTTTGTACTTATAAGTAAAGAGAATTTCTATGGGGGTTTTTTGCACATCCAGTGTACTTAAATTGTGATTTATACTGTGCATATTCAGTACAGTTTACTCATGTGTAATTTACATACAAATTTGAAATTTTTGAGAATTTGTTTTTTTGGTGAAGAATATTGTTACGATTTTTGATGCACCTTAACAATACAATTTATCCTGTGTATTTTTATATGCATGATTCAATTATTAATCTTCTATGATTTTTAAATTACGAATTTATTTGTGCATTTCTATAATTTATGCATCTCCTGCCCATACGAAAATGCAGTATACGCGCCATAGCGAGACACCCTGTTTTCAGGGTAAAAAGTGGCTATATAGAATTCCACCAGAGAAATAGAAGTACTGGCGAGCATTCTTATAGAATCTCACCAGCCCAGGGAACTATAAAGAATCGGCCCCCAAGTACTCAGGTAAGCATATTTTATGGGACATTCTTTATACTAAGGTTTACTGTCCCTTTAAATAAAAAACACACTCCAATTTTAATTCTGCCAACTCAGAGCACTAATCTGTATAACCAGTGTGACCTATTTTTGTTGCTTAAATAAATTCCCATCGTTCACTATTTGTTAAAGGTCAGAAAACCCCAAAATTGTCTTTCATGATTTGGATAGAACATACAATTTTAAACAACTTTCCTATTTACTTCTATTATCAAATTTGCTTCATTATCTTGTTATCCTTTGCTGAAGAAACATCATTGCACTACTGGCAGCTAGCTGAACACATCTAGTTAGCCAATCACAAGAGACAAATGCATGCAGGCACCAATCAACAGCCAGCTCCCACTAGTGTAGGATATGTGCATATTCTTTTTCAACAAGGGATACCACGAGAACAAAGCACATTTGAAAATAGAAGTGAATTTAAAAGTTCCTTAAAATGACATGTCCTATCTTAATCATGCAAGTTTAATTTTGACTTTCCTATCCCTTTAAACCCTGCAAGGGGCTATACACATAGCGCACACCCTGGTACGGTGCATCGCTGTCCCTGAGTATGACACACTTGGTGTTACATTCAGCGGTGGAATACACATGTATCCACCAATCACGACATATAAGTTCACTGAGTGTGTGACTTTAAATTAATAATGACAAAAATAAATGTTTTTTTAAAACTGAAATTCTCTAATAAAATACAGATTTATATTTTTACACAAGAATGGCACTTTCTTTCAGTAGATACATGGTGATAAGACAGAATTTAGAATAATTCTCTTCTAAAAGCTAAAATGTGATTTAGTAAAAACGAAACTGCTTTACATATTAACCTGTCCAGACAGAAATAAAAGCTTTTGAGTGGGTGTATTATATTCCTGTCTGTCTTTCCGAGGTGATGGTAATGTATGCAGTAAATTGCCTTTTACAATAGGCAAAGGTAGCATTATTTAGTTAGTGTTCCATTCAAATCAGATTCTTGCCTTTGTAAATTTACCATTGTATTAGAAGAACTGCTAAAGCCATTAACAAATATTGAAATGCTCAATGGTTTAGCCTTCTGAAGTAATGCAACAAACCATAATAGTTCATTTATATTTTATAATTTAGCTAAATAGTTGTATCAATAAAGTGATGGTAAACTCTCCCCTTTTTAAAATCATATCTGGAATGTTTTTTTTTTTTTTTTTTTAACAACTTTATTTTTCAAATTTTTCTCAGGGTAAACCCAATCAGCATCACATAGCATTACACAATTATATTCATTCTTTGACATAACAGTGTATAACACAGTATAGACTTTTCAATGCGGCTGGGTCCGATCAAAGTTCATAAAGTCTTTTCTTGAGCCATGTGAGGTGGTCAGGCCCCTTTTCATACTTAGAACAGTTATAACAAAACATAACCTCAACAACAAAAAGAAAAAGAAAATAACTAAAAATAATATAAAATAAAATAAGGAGAATAAGATAACAATAAGAATAAGGTAAATAATTAGTTAGATAAGAGATAATGGCAATCAGCATCAAAGAGATCACTGACATTGTAAGATTATACATTTCGAGGTATATTAGAAACTCGCTCCTAGGCACTAACCGCACATTGGTGAACTCTTCATCACCCATGTAAGTCTCATCCTGCGTCAATCATGACTGTGCGTGTGCAGGTCTGTTACTTAGTCTGCTATATTGAAAAACCTTGAACATTCCTAAAATCAGAGGCAGTATTGCCAATAATTAACACCGGGTACAAAATATGAGACATAAAGCAATCTAGGTACCTTCACTATGTAAGTGTAATGGAATTGATATTCAGGCTTCGGCTACGGCGGATGGCTGTGGCCCCCATTCATGGGTCTCCTCACTGGACCAAGAGTCTCTCAAGTCAGTCAGTCGTGGTCAGTTTAAGAGTCAGAGTCGGATTCTGAGGTGTACCAGCGTCCACGCAAGTTTTCAGTCAGCATAAACACAGAGTGTTCAAAGGGACGTAATACTTTTTTCCTAAGGCCCTTCGGTAGGTACATAAGGTATGCGTCCCACTTGTTCATAAATGATTTAATTCTAGCATCTTGGTCACTCTGTGTGTCTGCAAGTTCTACCAAGAATTGTTGGTATAGGGCATGAATTAGTTTTTTGAAGGGGGGTTCCCTATTTTTAACCCAGTATTGCAGGATCAATCTCCTAGCCATGAGCACTACGAGGTTAAAGAACCTCTGGTGGTTGGAAGATGGAGAGGTGTCTTGAAAGAGGAATACACTAGCTACCGTTAAAGTTATATCTGTTGTAAGTACTTTTGACAGCCAAAATTTGGTCTTGCCCCAAAATCTCCGTAGTTTCGGGCAGTCCCACACTAGGTGTACCAAGTCTGGGGTATGAGCTGAGCACTTAGGGCATTCATCTACAGCATCTTGAACCCATTTGGATCTGATGTGAGGTGTTATATATGCATGATGCAGGAATTTAGTTTGCGTTTCTCGTAGGCTCTCTGAAAGGGTGGCTACTCTTACCCTAGTTATGCTCTGTGTGATATGTTCTTCCATTACTTCAGGGATCCTCTGGTCTTGCCATTTAGTAGTGATGTCATGCAGTGTTTGTGGTTCATGATGTGCAACTATCAGTTTGTAAATGGGGGATATGGAGTGTTGTCCGTGAGCTGCCATGTTGCAAAGGGAAGCAATCTTAGTTATGTCCAGGGAAGCTAAACCTTCTGTCAGTAGGCTTTGCACATAATGTCTACTCTGGAAATAAGCGAATCTGTGTGTGATAGGGAGGGCGTACTGCGTTCGTAGGTCGTTGAAGGGGTGTATCTGCTGTGTCAGGGGGTTAATCAGTTGCGCTACCGTGGTCAAACCCTTTTGTTCCCAGTGTTGAAAGACAGTTGTGGTATACCCTGGAATGAAGTTAGGGTTCCCTTGGAGCGGTAAGTATTTGCTAAATATGAACTTTATTCCCCATGTTTTGCATAGTTTGGCCCAGGCTCTCAGCGGATCTCTGAAAAGTATGTTTTGTTTTATGTGTGGGGGGAGTGTCGCCATCGATGTGTGTAGCAGGAAGGCCGGGTGTATGGGTGTCAGGAGTTCTCTTTCCACAGGAGGAGAGAAGTAATCTGATTGTGTCAGCCACCCCACCACTATCTTAGATAGAGATGCCCAGTTGTACCATTGAAGATTAGGGAGACCAAGTCCGCCCGCCCCAACTGGCATTGCCAGATGGAGTCTATTAATTCTCGGTTTCCTGTGTTGCCAGATAAATTTGCCAAACAGAGCCGACAAGTTGCCGAGATCTCGTTTGGTCAGTAAAAGAGGTAGCATCTGTAGGGGATAAAGTAATTTTGGTAGTATAATCATTTTCAGGAGTTGGGTTCTACCCGTCAGTGATAGAGGTAGATTTCTCCAGCCTGTCAACTGATTTTGAATGTGAGTTATTGTTTTGCCTATATTTAGGTGGTACAATTTGTTCACATCGATATTGAGATGTATTCCCAGGTATGTGAAGGTGCCCTTAGTTACTTTAAAATCAATGCCCTGCAGTTGTGTTTTATTTGTATTACGTAGCCATGTTAATTCGGACTTGTCTATGTTGATTTTATAACCGGAAACATTACCGAATAGTTCTAAGATGCGTAATATTTCAGGTAGGTTAATATGTGGATTGGGGACATATAATAGGAGGTCATCAGCATATAAAGATAAGTGTACTGTCTGTCTGTGAATTTTTAGACCCTCACTGTGTTGGCGGATGTAGCATGCCAAGGGTTCAATTGCCAGGTTGAAGAGTAGTGGGGACAGGGGGCAACCCTGTCTGGTTCCCCTTTCTAAGCGGAATGAGGGAGATATTTGACCATTAATGAGTATGGAAGCTGAGGGTGAAGTGTATAGTTGTTGGAGTGCTTGAAGGAAGTGCCCATGTATGCCAAACTGTTCCAGAGAGGTATAGAGGTGGTCCCATTCTATTCTATCGAACGCTTTTTCGGCGTCAATGGCGAGTAAACATGCATCTACAGTGGGTTTTTGGTGTTCTGTATAATATGAGTTGCAGTAGTGAGCTATGATAGCTAATGTTTTCCTAATGTTAATTACTGAGGATCGATTCTTAATGAAGCCAGTTTGGTCTGGGTGCACCAGATCTGGCAGTATGTTTGCCAACCTGCTTGATATCTGGAATGTTAGTGATGTTTTAGGTGGAATTTTATTCATCGGTTGAAATAAATATCCGCTATAACTTACTTTCTAATATAGATATAAAACTCCAATAAAAAAAAAAAAAACTCTGCCGCCTCCTTTAAAAGTAAATTCTTCTGTGAGCTAACGGTTTAAATTGTTCTCAATTCCAATGTGTGTGTGTGTGTGTATGTGTGTGCTTACATGTGTGTATGTGTGTGTATGGAGTGTGTGTGTGTGTATGAGAGTGTGTGTGTGTGCATGTATGAATGTGTATGAGTGTATGTATGTATATGTGTGTATGAGTGTGTTTGTGTGTGTATGTGTGTGTTTGTGTGTATATGAGTGTGTGTGTGTGTGTGTATGTATGTGCTTACATGTGTGTATGTGTGTGTATGGAGCGTGTGTCTGTATGGGGGTGTATGAGAGTGTGTGTGTGTATGTATGAATGTGTATAAGTTTATTTATGTGTGTGTATGAGTGTGTTTGTGTGTGTATGTGGGTGTTTGTGTGTATATGAGTGTGTGTGTATGTGTGTGCTTACATGTGTGTATGTGTGTGTATGGAGTGTGTCTGTATGTATGTGTGTGTATGAGTGTGTTTGTGTGTGTTTGTGCGTGTTTGTGTGTATATGAGTGTGTGTGTATGTGTGTGCTTACATGTGTGTATGTGTGTGTATGGAGCGTGTCTGTATGTATGTGTATGGAGTGTATGGAGTGTGTCTGTATGTATGTGTGTGTATGATTCTGTTTGTGTGTATGTGTGTGTTTGTGTATGTGTGTGCTTACATGTGTGTATGTGTGTGTATGGAGCGTGTGTCTATATCTATGTGTGTGTGTATGTATGTATGAATGTGTGTGTATGTGTGTGTATGAGAGTGTGTGTGTGTATGTATGAATGTGTATGAGTGTATGTATGTGTGTATGTATGAATGTGTATGAGTGTATGTATGTGTATGGAGTGTGTCTGTATGTATGTGTGTGTATCAGTGTGTTTGTGTGTGTGTATGTGTGTGACTGTGTTTGTGTGTATATGAGTGTGTGTATCAGTGTGTATGTATGAGTGTGTGTGTGTGTGTATGTATGTATGAGTATGTGTGTGTGTGTATGGAGTGTGTCTGTATGTATGTGTGTGTATGAGTGTTTGTGTGTGTATATGTGAGTGTGTGTGAGTGTGTGTATGTGTGTATGTATTAGTATTTGTATATGTGTGTATATGAGTGTGTATGTGTGTATGTATTTGTGTATGTGTGTGTGTATGAGTGTGTATGAGTGTGAGTGTATGTATAAGTGTGTGTATATGAGTGTGTGTATATTAGTATTTGTGTATGAGTGTGTATGTGTGTATGTATTTGTGTATGTGTGTGTGTATGAGTGTGTATGAGTGTGAGTGTATGTATAAGTGTGTGTATATGAGTGTGTGTATATTAGTATTTGTGTATGAGTGTGTATGTGTGAGTGTGTGTATGTGTGAGTGTGTATGTATGAGTGTGTGAGTGTTTTTGCCCGGTGTGCACAGATAAAAAAAATCTGAGATGCTCAGAAACTCTCTAAAGGTCCCCTTATTTGAAAGAAGACAAACTCCTCTCTCAAATCTGTATACTCTTCTGAGTATTCTAGGCAGGTGAACACAGTGATAACATAGATAACCTAGCTAAGAGGTTAGAGTAGGGGCCTGCTATTTATTTTTCTATAGCCTTCTGCATTGTCATATATACATACAATAATAGTATATCTGCTGCTTTTTTCCACCGGAAAGAATACATAATGTGTGCAGGTTCCTCACTGAAAAATGACTTACAATAGTTTTTAAATGGGAGCAGCACAGGGCTGTGAGATGGTTCAGCACTAAAAGGGTTTAACAAATATTCAATCAATTGTGCCGTTCTTTATACAAAAAACATACTATTCCATTAATTTACACTTATTAAGTAAATTAAAGAGATTTCATGTAAAGTAGAATTGCTATTGCCTATTCTTGTTTTACACCACAACTTATATCCTTACATTATTTATTAAAAAAAGAAAGAAATAAATGAAGCCAAACAATATGCTTTTATGGTTTGGGTTTGCTGCATTCTTCAGTAAGAACTCCTGTGCATTCTTTGCTTTTTACTTCAATTTCCTATTTAGCAGACACAAGAGATCTCCACGGGGTAGACCTAGCATTGCATTCTAATCATTTATAGGATGGAATTTAATGGACCAAACATGTATTTTTTTTCTTGTCATTTTCCATAAGTGCATGTTTAATGGGCATGTTTTGATTTTCCAAATCAAAAGAAACTGCCATAAATGATAAACAAAAAAGGTTTCCTGCAGGTTTTGTGATACAGTTTTAGCCATCCGCACATAAAAGGTATTTAAGAATGGTAAATACCTAAAACAAAAGAAGATCAATTTAAGTAATTAATTAACTAATTGTTGCTATCAATAATTCTCATATCCAAGACCTTTAATAGACCTCATTTGTTAAATGAAATTAAATGGGGTTAACTGAAGAGCAAAACCCATTGAGACATTAGCTGGGCATAAATGAGATACAATATATATATATGTATATATATTTTACAATAACCATCAGGTATGGCTGAGAAGGGTTTCCTACTGATTTACCATTGAATGACAGAATGGGTTAACTGCTGGTTTCTGTATTTCTGAGAATATATTGCATGAAATAAGTACACATTTATGCAAAATAAGGGGCACACTCCACATCCCATACTGATCTCTGTATCTGGCAGGAATGTGTTAATAAAGAAGAAAGGGAACAATGATTTTCTCAGTGACAATGACACTTCAAATTCTAGTAGACAACTGCAACCCAAAAAACATACAGACAGAGGAGGAGTGTAAGAAATTAGATACATTGGGGCCCATTTACTAAAGTGCGGACAGACATGAACGATTAAATGAACTGTAACAGAAGTTACTAAGACTTTTTCCTCTGTGTATTATAAGGAAATGCAACACTCTGATTCGAAAACTTAGCTTTAGCACAGAATTTTCTACATAAAAAATTGTTACTTATTAAAACAGAAAATCATAATTTCCTGGCTTAAAGACCAGTAAATACAGTAGATTTGCATAATGAACAAATGCTTCATAAAAAGATAATGCAATAGCACTTAGGGGCCAATTTATCAAAGGCTTTGCAAGCCTTTCGACCCACTACGGCTGCAGGTTCTCACAAGAGAACCTGTACGCCGTATTCAACAAGCAGCGGTCATCAGACTTTTCTAACCTCTTCGCCACCTCTAAGGTGGCGAAAATCAATCTCCCTAGTCTTGTCTGACCAGGGAGATTGACAGCTCCTTCTTGCGCGTGATTGGCTGTGCATTGGCAGGGGCGTGCAATACTGAATTCCTCCAGGGGAATTCAGCCTACCAGAGGCGAGCTGCGGCGGACAGGGGCGTGTATATGCGCCCCTGTCTGCCTCAGCTTGATAAATCGCCCTCTTACTGAACTAGGAGATTTTTTCTGACAAATTTCTGTTATGTCTATTTCTACTCCTCATGTACCATGTGACAGCCATCAGCCAATCACAAATTCATATACGTATATTCTGTGAATTCTTGCACATGCTCAGTAGTAGCTGGGGACTCAAAAAGTGTAAATATAAAAAGACTGTGCACATTTTATTAATGGAAGTAAATTGGAAAGTTGTTTAAAATAGCATGCTCTATCTGAATCAAAGAAGTTTAATTTTGACCTGAGTGTAACTTCCGCCTTAAACGGGCATGAAGCCCATATTTTTTCTTTTATGATTCAGATAGATCGTCCAGTTTTAAATTTCTTTCTCATATCTAATTTGTTTTGTTATCTTTGTATCCTTTGTTGAAAAGTATAAATAGGAACACTCAGAAGCTGCTGATTGGTGGCTGCATAAATATGCCTCTTGTTGTTGACTTTCAGCTATCTCACAGTATTGCATTACTTTTTTTTTCGTCAAAGGATACCAAGAGAATTAAGCAAATTAGACAATAGAAGTCAATTAGAAAGTTGTTTAAAATTGTGTGATTTATCTGAAAAATGTAATAAACAGCAACACTAAATAACACATTACAGCACATTCTCACCTTATAGAACTACTTTGTTATGCTATATACTTTTTATAAAGATTTCCATCTCTGTCTTACCCAGCCAACTCCTTCCCTAACTTGGCCAGATGAGTGATGTGCAGGGCAGATTTTGGAATCACAGTGGGATATGCAGTTGATGTAGTATTGTAGAGGGATTTGTAAAAATGACTTAAAAAGGACAGTAAACAACACGTAATTATATCATTTTTTTTTATTGTCTTGCAATAAATGAAGATATTAGTTGAAAGTGGAAAATAAAATTGAATCTATTAACCTCTTGTTTGCTTTCAGTAGCCAAGTGCCATCAATTACCTTATTTCGAGGAGCCTCAGTTTGTTAGCAAAAGTTCCATTGTTTTGTAGTTTGTTATCTGATAATCTCTGCTGATGTCAGCTACGCAGCAGCATAAGGCTTGTGAGGCCTGCAATGGACTCTTTCAATCCGCTAAATTGGAAATCACTTAATGTTCAAGATTGCAGGAAAGGGGGCAGAGGAGTTTATTATACATAATCATTGAAGTATTATGCGAATAAGGGGAGAGCTGATTAGCTGTGGATCAATATTTCTTGTTGCTTGAGTGAGCAAGATCTACATTTTGTAGAAAAGAGAGTTATTCCAAGAACAAAGAATGGATATGTCTGGTAACCACAGTAAAAAAATGAGAAACCCTTAAAACTCAAAAGAATACTCGTACACCAGAAAAGAATTATACTTTGGTGTGCTAACAAGCAGAGGGATAGAAACAGAATTTAAATAGGTATAAAAGTTTTTTATCAGATAAAAGAAGTTAATTCAAATAATTTATGGCTGCAAACACATTTTCAAATGAGCAAGGTGAATATTTAAATCACTAACATCTGGGATATTGGAAAACAAAACGGTACCATGAAAAGTAAAACAAACTGGTCTGGTCATATATGGAGATAAAGTTATAAAGTCACCTTATGCTCTGTTTAAATGTCTGTATCCTTTTTTGCCACAAACCGTTCACAGCTCTTTCCTCTTTGAAAGCCGCCTAGCTTCAAAAGGAATGTCTTCCTTTCGGAACTCGGAATAGATATATATAAAAATATACATTTGAAATAGCATTTTCCTGTATGTGTAGAATACTGGAATGTTAAATATTTACAGTAAATACAAAGTAAAGCACATTATTAAATACAATTATAGAATTATTATTTAGACACATTATATATGTTATAGCCGTTTGCCGTCAAATACATGGCCACATACCATATATGTTTTAACCCTTATAACTTTTTTATTCATATTTATATGAATATCTTTTATCAGATAGTATTTATATGAGTGTAACAGTATATTGTAATGTATTTATGCTATGTTTCGTGCAACTTTTTTTTTCTAGCCCTAACCCTTTAAGCGACGTCTTCAGTCATGCTTACCCGACGCTCATTAAATTCGATTGCAGTTAAGCGAATGCGTTTATTTTCAACTTGTAATACAAGCGCAAATTAACATCCCCATGAAATTCTGATATCGCTTGTGCGCAAATGGTAGAGCACCACTGTCAGATACTGTCTCCACGTGTTCTCTATACGTAAAAATCTCTATACATAATGTAGTATGGTTTTACTTTTATTTATTTTTTTTCTTTGCTTTTCTTCCCAGATATGACACAATTATCAACCAGTGGGAGACAGTAGCCCCACTTCCTAAACCGGTGCACTCTGCAGCTGCCACCGTGTGTGGTGGTAAAATCTATGTATTTGGAGGGGTTAATGAAGCAGGCAGAGCGGCTGGGGTGTTACAGTCCTATATACCCCAGACAAATACATGGAGCTTCATAGAATCACCTATGATAGGTAAGCAAGCAGTTTGGTGCAATATTTTTTGGGGGGAGGGGTGATCAATGTAGCTTTTTGTCTTTTAAATTATGCTTTAAGAAATAACACTAAAAGTAACTGAAAGTAACAAAATATTGATGTTATAACAATGCAATGCAAAGTTGTAATACAGTCATAAGGAACAAAGACAGCGTGTTCTGTGGCAACTGGAATGTCCTGAGAAAAGGTAACATATCTATGAGTCTACTGTACTTCTGAACAACTGACATTCATAAGCCAATGTTCTAAAAATCATTGCAATAATATAAATTGTATGAATGTACTATGTTTATGAGATTATTCACAATAGAGGGCTTATCCTTGATTAAACTCTACATCTTGTATACTCATTCTTTCCTGTAACATAATTCTCAAGGATATTCACTGCAAAAGTAATATTAGGATTGTTATGTGACAATTTAATTATATTCGGTTCTCAGAGTTAATAAATGAAACAAATGTCAATGCCCCAAAATAATGGGACCTGTTTTACAATAAATTGATGCGAGTGGACAAATAAATATATAGTCCGCTACCTCTGAGGCAGCGAACAGCAATCTGCTCAATCACATACAATCGGGTTGATTGACACCCCCTGCTTGCAGCCGACTGGCTGCAAATGTGTAAGGGGCAGCATTTTACAAGCATTTTTAGTGAAATGATAAATGCCGACAGCGGATTATGTCCGTCCACCCGCCCGCACATTGATAATTCGGCCCCATAGTATCAAAACAATAAACATAACAGGTATACCTCACTTTACAGCGCTTCACTAATACAGCGCTTTGTGGAGCTGAAGTTCAACCTCCAAAGGATTTTGAAATGGTGCTGTATTCATCGTGAGATTGCAAGAAAAGTGACTGGCACCATATTGTTATGCGCAGTTCACTCTGTTTACAGCATTACAGTGCAATCTGTGTCTCAGTGCTATAGTCTGGCAAATTTTACTACAGTAATTGTTACTATTTTACAGGTACAGTATTTATTGAATTTTAATTGAATACTGTGCTGTGCTAGTGTTAAACTATACGTAGCACTATTGCACTGCTAATATATGTTAGTTCAAACATGTTGTCAAGTCTTTAAACACATTGGCAAGTGGAAAGAAAGCTAAAACTGCCTTGTTTCACTTTAAGGCGGTTTTCACTTTACAGCGGGGCTCCAGTCCCTAACCCGCTGTATGAGCGGGGTATACCTGTACTTCTACATAAACCACATGTAATAAACATATCAAGAATATATTGCCATTGTACATGTGGCATTAGAGAAGACCTTTCTTAGATATTTGATGGTCCATTGTGTGTGTTTTTGCAGAATATGACATGAGTTAAAAGCAGTTATTTTAGATGGACAATATAATCTTACATATATTCAGTGGAGCATAAATGGGGTTTTTTTTCTGGGGGAGTAACTATTGGGAAAATCCTCATGAAAACTATGGTACAATACTGAATGATACTCTACTTGACAACATCCTAATAACCGATAGTTCTGAAGACATGTTTATATTTTCATTTTTATTGAGACAATTTCTTATTGTATTTAATGCTATTGTTGTTGTATTTTTAATTATCATTTTTATTTTATCCTTTCTAATTACAGTCAGTAAGTGTTATATGACTGTATAGTTTATTTACCAGTGATTCAAGTATTTTATATCAAATTAAAAAAAAAAACTAAAAAAAAAAAAACAACAGTAAAAATAATAAATAATATTAAAAAAATATATTGTTTCTCCCCAGAATCAGCACTGATGGTTTCACCAGTTGACACTGAAATAATCTCATTTTAATAACCCTATCTAACTCTAACATCCCTAACTAAACTCTTATTAAAATAAATTGAATATTAATATTATTAATTAAAATATTCCTATTTAAATCTAAATACTTACCTATAAAATAAACCCTAAGATAGCTACAATATAATTAATAATTACATTATAGCTATGTTAGGGTTTATATTTATTTTACAGGTAAATTGTTAATTATTTTAACTAGGTATAATAGCTATTAAATAGTTATTACCTATTTAATAGCTACCTAGTTAAAATAATTACCCAATTACCTGTAAAATAAATCCTAACCTAAGTTACAAATACACCTACACTATCAATAAATTAAATAAACTACAAATATCTATCTAAAAATACAATTAAATAAAATAAACTAAATTACAAAAAACAAACAAACACTAAATTACAAAAAATAAAAAAAAGATTACAAGATTTTTAAGCTAATTACACCTATTCTAAGCCCCCTAATAAAATAATAAACCCCCAAAATAAAAAAAATTCCCTACCCTATTCTAAATTAAAAAAAGTTCAAAACTCTTTTACCTTACCAGCCCTTAAAAGGGCCTTTTGTGGGGGCATGCCCCAAAGAAAACTGCTCTTTTGCCTGCAAAAAAACCCACAATACCACCCCCCAACATTACAACCCACCACCCACATACTCCTAATCTAACCCAAACCCCCCTTAAATAAACCTAACACTACCCCCCCTGAAGATCTCCCTACCTTGTATTCACCCCGCCGGGCAGAACTCCTCATCCGATCCGGGCGATGCCTTCCAGCAATCGGCAGTGAAGTCTTCTTCCATCCGGGCAATGTCTTGAAGCAAGCGGCAGAGAGTCTTCTTCCATCGGCGATGTCTTCAAGCAAATCCGCATCTTCAATCTTCTTTCTTCGCTCCTCCACCGCGGAGCATCCATCCGGCACGACGACTTCCCGACGAATGAGGTTCCTTTAAATGACATCATCCAAGATGGCGTCCGTCGAATTCCGATTGGCTGATAGGATTCTATCAGCCAATCGGAATTAAGGTAGAAAAATCTGATTGGCTGATTGAATCAGCCAATCAGATTCAAGTTCAATCTGATTGGCTGATTGGCGGCGGGGTAGGTAGATTAAATTAGGGGTTAATAATTTTAATATAGATGGCGGCAGTGTAAGGGGTTCACATTAGGGGATAGATCAGTTAGATGGTGGCGGTTTTAGGGGCTCACAGTAGGGGGTTAGTTTATGTAGATGGCGACGGTTTAGGGGTTAAATACTTTATTATGGATTGCGGCGGGGGATCGCGGTTTACAGGGAGATAGACATTGCGCATGCGTTAGGTGTTAGGTTTATTTTAGCAGATCGCGGTTGACACCAATGTAGGCTTTCCCACATGGGCATTTGATCATGTAGATAACGTAATTGCTATTACAGGTAAAATAGTCCCTATAATAGAATTTATAACCACTGTGTGGGTGTAAAAAATAAGGACTTTTTACTATGGAATTACAATTGCTACACCCTAAACAGGGGAAACAGCCTAAATTCTTTTTGGTGATGTACCGTTGTGCCAATGTTCTGCCAGAGCCAATGTCAGCTTTAATTAAAGAATCTCTCAAGCTCTTACTCCGCTTGTATGCTGGCATAGGCATCTGGTCAAATTCAACATCCTCCGAATTGCAATTTTTTAGGATACCCCAATGTTTCCTAATAATTTTCCAAACCTGGTCACTCTGTCTAGAGAATTCAGATACAAAAATCATCCTTTTTGAATCTTTTTTGGCAGAGAGACCAGGCTTTAACAATGACTCAAGATCCAGTTGAGACACCTGATTAATGGTGTCTAAAATGAGATCTCTGGGGTACCCCCGTTGCAAAAATTTGTCACCCATTTCTGAAAGTCTCATGGGCACTTTAGATTCCTCTGCAACAATGCGCTTTACTCTGAGCAATTGGTTCTTTGGTAATGATCTGATCAGAGAAGGATGATGTGCACTGCTGTACAACAGCAGATTATTCCTATCAGTTTCCTTACTGAAAATATCAGTTTTGAAATCACATCCATCCTTAAGAACAGTCACATCCAAAAAGTCAATTGAAATTTCACTGTGAGTAAGTTTGAACTTAATGCTGTTGGTCAAATTGTTCAACTCCTCAACAAAAAGTTCAAGGGCTCCAACGTTGCCCAACCATACCCCAAAAATATCATCAATGTAGCGCCACCATTTTCAAACACAAATTTCTCTTCAAAGAGATTCATAAAAATGTTGGAATAGTTAGGGGCAACGTTGGAGCCCATGGCTGTACCCTGCAACTGCAGATAGAAAAGATCTTCAAATAAAAAATAATTATTAAAGAGTATAATCTCTAACAGTTGCAGAATAAACCAAATCTGTGGACTAGAGTATAAACCAGAAGTGAAAAGCGCATGTTTAACAGCTCCCAACCCGCTCTCATGGGTGATAGAGGTGTATAAACTTGCTACATCCAGACTGAAAAGAATAAACTTGTCAGTCTGGAGCTGTTGTAATTCCATAGTAAAAAGTCCTTATTTTTTACACTCACACAGTGGTTATAAATTCTATTATAGGGACTATTTTACCTGTAATAGCAATTACGTTATCTACATGATCAAATGCCCATGTGGGAAAGCCTACATTGGTGAGTCCTCTAGGAGGGTATGGGATCGAATTACTGAACACAAGAGCAACATCAGGTGCAAGGTACTTACTGCACCAGTGGCTTATCATTTCTTACCTATATATTAGATATCAGTGGTAAATAAAAACTCGTATGGCAAAAATCACATGTATGTGAATTACCTATAAATGACAAGTGCACTTGCTACTTGGTGTCAAACCTTAAAAAGCAAATAATGAAACTCTGTGGTCTAAACCGTGCTATAGTGTGTACTAGAATCTAACAATAGCCTTAACTAGTATTAAAATGCAGGAAAAGGATACAGTGTGTAAAGGATACAATGTGTAAGAATATATATCAAAATACAATGTGTAAAAAAATGTATCAAAATACATCAAAATACAAATGCGGTGTATAGCGGTCTGCTAAGTGAAACAAAAATCTGTTGCAGTATATAGGTTCCGGTATATGCAAATAAATCTCTCTGACTATAGTTTAAAAATCATAAATATATTTAATATTAGACATTAAACATTCGTATAAAAAAGTGGCTGACTGATATATAAAACTCACACTAGGGACGTCTCCCTTGAGTGTAATAGGCAAGAAACAAATATTGGCTCCAAATAGAATGAATATATCAACAGATGTCTGATACAACAAAGTTCCTGTATGATGGGAAAGTCACAGTTTTATAACTAGTAAGGTACCTTACTGAACTCGGAGTTACGGGAGCTGACAGCTCGACCATATATTGATTCCTAGTGCTTACTTCGGCGTCTGTGTCTTACGGGGGAATTTCGCGGCTAAACAACAAACCGCCCGCTTTCGTGATGATTGGCGGTTTGGGCCACACACCCTTTCTTTGATAGGCCGGATGGATCCTCTTACTGAGTATGTGTGACGGTATCTCTGATGATAGGTGTAACCGTCCGGTCACTGTTACAATGTCCCAAGGTGCCTGTGACCCTTAGATTTGGTGGAAGTGTTCCTTAAAAACTGCACTTCATGCAGTATGAGCAGCAAAATAGGACCACTAATATTGGCGCTGATCAGATCCCTGGTCCTCAAGTGGCAGTTAGCTTTGTTCGTCCACAAGAGGGGGCTGGATCGCAGCTATTAGTGTTGTATAAGTCTCTTAGTGTCCAATAGTAAAAACAAAACACTGGAGTAAATTTCTACGCGTTTCACCCCAGGAGGGCTTTATCAAGATACTCCAGGTATATTACACACACCTTTTAAAGGTGTTTCTTAGATCTCATTGGCCAGTAAATAACCAATCTTATTGGAGCCAATAAACACCACCTCTTTTTTCTTTAAGGTGGAAATTCCTAAATCTGTACACTCACATATGTTGATGTATATAAAAAGGAAAAGAACACTAATACATTTGACTAATTGTCAGCGTTTTTTAAAAACTTGATAAGAATGAAAAGTAAACCTAATCTATTATTAATAAAGAACATATAAGAGAAAATATAGGAGTAAGTTGTCATCAATACCTTATTAGTAATTATTTAGAGAGCTATCTAAATACTGACAAAATACTACAAAAAGAGCAGGCCAAATTCATATTAGATGGCATCAATTTTATCCTAAATCAAAACTATTTTTCCTTTAATGGGAAATTCTATTTACAGATCACAGGTACAGCGATGGGCACGAGGTTTGCGCCAAGTTATGCAAACTTATTCATGGGTAATTGGGAACAAAATTTTATCCGAGACCATGAATTTGGCGCAAACCTCGTGCTCTATAAAATATATATAGACGATATCTTAATGATTTGGAGTGGAGATGTCGTATGTCTAGAAAATTTTTTGGCGGATATGAACTGTAACAATTTAGGTTTAAAATTTACTAACATTACAAGTAAAGAAAAAATTGTGTTCCTTGATTTAGAGATTGAGATAGTGGAGAATTCATTAAATACGAAGACACATTTCAAAAAAGTAGATGCTAACAACCTGATACATTCAGATAGTTGCCATCTGAAAAGATGGAAGGAAAATGTCCCAAAAAGTCAATGCATCCGCTTACGTAGAAATTGTTCAAATAATGCAGATTACCTGGAACAAGCAGATTTTCTGGAAAGAAAATTCCTTGAGAAGGGATATAAAAAAGATTTAATTACTAAAGCCAAAAAAGATATCGAATCCATTGATAGGAAAGAATTTCTTAAATATAAGGATAAATCTAAGACAGTTGTTTCAGAGAGCAATTTCATCAATACACCATTAATCACAAATTATAATGAGGATTATAAGACTCTGAAAAAAATTATGAATAAACATTGGCACTTGGTGCAGAATGATCCGATTATTGGTAACAGGGTCCCTCCATACCCTAATATCATCTACAAAAAGGCCAGGAACCTTAAAACTATCCTAGCTCCAAGTGAGTTTAAAAATGAACAAAATAAGGAAAAACAAACTAGTCTGTCAGGAGAAAATTTAAATGGCTTCTTCCCCTGTATCAACTGTAAGTCATGCCAACACAGTCACAAAATTAAGGAATACAAATCGACACAAACAGGAAAAGTTTACAAAATAGATAGTACAATTAGGTGCCAAGACAAGGGAGTAATATACATGATTCAATGTACATGCAACAAACAATATATTGGTGAGACAACGAGAAGCCTTAGAGAAAGGATCCGTGAGCACCTTTGGATAATAGAAAAAGGGAAAAAAGATACATTTTTATATCAACACTTCAAAGATAAACACAATAATAATTTGGCAGATTTTAGATTTTGGGGTATCAAAAAAGTAACTAGGAATTGGAGAGGGGGTAATTTGGAAACAGAACTACTTAGAGTCGAATCTGAAACTATATACACTTTACAAACCTTACAACCGCAGGGACTTAATTCAGAATTAGAAATATCCATTTTTCTGTAACCTTCTATCATTTCCACTTTGGGGTGCACTGTATGGAACTAAACAACCCGCCATATTATTAGACTTCACATACATCATTACTTAGTCCATATAGATATATTTGTCTATTATAAAGAATTAGAGTTATAATGAAGTAGATATTATTAATGTCAATATATAACTAGCCTGAGAGATTTAGCAGGCACTACATCATTCAAATATACATAATAAACATCAGTAAACATGTATTATTATAGAGATGTCCTATTCGAATTTAGACATGGTTGTTCAGTAGGTTTCAAATATTTATGTTTCACATCATTATATCACATCTTATTCACTACTTTAGTTTGGTTCTACTTATAACTGCTAGGGTTTTTATTTAATAAGAAAGTATCTGGTATCATCGCACCAAGTTAATATACGATAAGCACTTAAGGTATAGGTGGCACCACATCCTCATATTTCCTATACTTAGATCTACACTTTATTTTTACCATGTTTTAAAAAACGTTGACAATTAGTGAAATCTATTAGTGTTATTTCTCTCTTTATACAAAACAGCATATGTAAGTGTCTAGATTTAGATTTAGATTCTACTTATTACTCATAAGGTCCATATTCAATTAAGCAAGTATTAGAGTCAGCAGTATATTTGATATTAAAGTTGGCATTATCACACTAAGTTAATATACGAATTACTAATAAGGTATTGATGACAACTTACTCCTATATTTTCTCTTATATGTTCTTTATTAATAATAGATTAGGTTTACTTTTCATTCTTATCAAGTTTTTAAAAAACGCTGACAATTAGTCAAATGTATTAGTGTTCTTTTCCTTTTTATATACATCAACATATGTGAGTGTACAGATTTAGGAATTTCCACCTTAAAGAAAAAAGAGGTGGTGTTTATTGGCTCCAATAAGATTGGTTATTTACTGGCCAATGAGATCTAAGAAACACCTTTAAAAGGTGTGTGTAATATACCTGGAGTATCTTGATAAAGCCCTCCTGGGGTGAAACGCGTAGAAATTTACTCCAGTGTTTTGTTTTTACTATTGGACACTAAGAGACTTATACAACACTAATAGCTGCGATCCAGCCCCCTCTTGTGGACGAACAAAGCTAACTGCCACTTGAGGACCAGGGATCTGATCAGCGCCAATATTAGTGGTCCTATTTTGCTGCTCATACTGCATGAAGTGCAGTTTTTAAGGAACACTTCCACCAAATCTAAGGGTCACAGGCACCTTGGGACGTTGTAACAGTGACCGGACGGTTACACCTATCATCAGAGATACCGTCACACATACTCAGTAAGAGGATCCATCCGGCCTATCAAAGAAAGGGTGTGTGGCCCAAACCGCCAATCATCACGAAAGCGGGCGGTTTGTTGTTTAGCCGCGAAATACCCCGTAAGACACAGACGCCGAAGTAAGCACTAGGAATCAATATATGGTCGAGCTGTCAGCTCCCGTAACTCCGAGTTCAGTAAGGTACCTTACTAGTTATAAAACTGTGACTTTCCCATCATACAGGAACTTTGTTGTATCAGACATCTGTTGATATATTCATTCTATTTGGAGCCAATATTTGTTTCTTGCCTATTACACTCAAGGGAGACGTCCCTAGTGTGAGTTTTATATATCAGTCAGCCACTTTTTTATACGAATGTTTAATGTCTAATATTAAATATATTTATGATTTTTAAACTATAGTCAGAGAGATTTATTTGCATATACCGGAACCTATATACTGCAACAGATTTTTGTTTCACTTAGCAGACCGCTATACACCGCATTTGTATTTTGATGTATTTTGATACATTTTTTTACACATTGTATTTTGATATATATTCTTACACATTGTATCCTTTACACACTGTATCCTTTTCCTGCATTTTAATACTAGTTAAGGCTATTGTTAGATTCTAGTACACACTATAGCACGGTTTAGACCACAGAGTTTCATTATTTGCTTTTTAAGGTTTGACACCAAGTAGCAAGTGCACTTGTCATTTATAGGTAATTCACATACATGTGATTTTTGCCATACGAGTTTTTATTTACCACTGATATCTAATATATAGGTATTGAATCTATTTTTACCGTAGGTAGTGTAATCCTAGCTATTCATTTAGCGCCAGTTATTCAATTCCAGTTTTCTTTATTTAACTGTAATCAAACTACTAAGGAGGAGTAGTTTTCATAACTAGGCTTTTAGGATTACAGTTAGCGCCAACCCTTATTCTTTACCACTTACTGTTACCCTCTCTATCCTTCTGCTTAGAGTTGCTGCGCCAACAGCTATTTTATACATCTGTTAAGTATAGGTAACACAAACATACAAAAACCCTAGATTTAGCTTCACTTTAAACTTTTTTCTAATATGGAAGAAGATATGTTTACATTCAGAGACAACCTCCTGGCTAATCTAAATGATAATTATATGATCAAAAATGATGAGATACATTTTACGATTAACATCAAAGATGAAATGTTTGTTTTAGAGAAATATATGACAAAAGAACTTAAACAGAAAACAGAACTGATTTTTATGAATAAATATATTGACTCAAATATAGTCCCAAGAGGTTTGAGATTGAAGAAAAAATGTAACTTTGAGTTACAATCACAGTTTGAAAAAGAATGGGAAGACACCTTAGAAAAAGCATCTATAACACTAATGGAGATTATTAAAAAATCAAGAGAATTATCCCTTATAGATATTAAGAATAAGATCTCAGAGATTAAAATTAAATTAGCAGATAAAAAAGAGAACAAAGACTACAAAGACAGACAAAGAGACATTATAGATAAATTAGGAGAACTTAGGAAAGATATATTGAATACGAAATGGGGAAAACTAAAAAGAGACCAAAATGATTACTTAGAACAACCCACAGAGTCGATTAATATAGATATACAACCAGGCACTTCTAGCCAATCAACCACCAATATTAATATTGAGAGGAATCATGATAATAAATATAAAAACCAGTTCCACAATCCTAAGAGTCCCTTTACACCTCAACATCAAGCAAATAGAATAAATAGGGGTGATTATATTAATAAACAACAATATTCTAATCATATGAATGATAATTATAATAGAAGAGATTGGAACAAACCCTTTTATAATAGAGATAGAAGGCATGATATGGAGCCAAGATTTGACAGACGAGATTGGAATAGGACATATCATAATAAAGAAAATAGGTCTAACATGGACAATACATACAATGGCTACTATCAAACACATTATAACATTGGGGATACATATAGGAATCAATATTATAGAAGAAATAACTATAATCATTCTAACCAATACCAAGCCCCCCAGGAAGAACGTAATAGATATAATAGGAGGAATGAGAGAAATGATAATTCTTGGAGAAATGATAACTCTTGGAGCTATTCCAGGAGTAACAATCACAATCATACATATGACAATTCCGCTTGGAAAATACCCACCAATAATAGATTCCAAAATATTGAAACCCAAAGAGACATTGAATCACCAAATCATCATTTTTTATACCAAGGCCCAAAAGCCCCCGAAACTCCAAGATTAGAACAGAGGCTAGAAAGAGATGCACCAAAAACACAAATAAGTCCAAGAAAAAGGTCAAGAGAGGGTGTAGAGGAAGAGGAAGAAGGGAGAACAAGGGACTACAAGAGAACGAAGTAGTGACAAAGGGAATTTTTAATCTCAGTAGTACCACACTAAACAAAGAAGAAATCAATGTTCTGAACAGAGGTCTATCCTTTGCACCATCTACTAGATTGAATAAATTCCAGACACATATCAATATTAGCCAGTTTGTTAGAAAATTAACCCTAAAAAAGTATTTTTTAAAGAATCCGATTGAAAGAAACTTTTCAAACCCCGTACATCAGAATATTAGTCTAGGTCAAACCTCTCAATATATACACACAGACTTAAAACAAAAATCAAAATTTTATCCAAAACATGAACGGGGAAGTAATTTGGAACTTTTTGAGCAACTAGTACAAAAAGATATACAAAGCTTAACACCCACCACACATATTAAATACAATCTGTCTGTTAGAGAAAAACAAGCTATACAAAGTTTACAAAAGAACAAAAACATAGTTATTAAACAGGCAGACAAAGGGGGAGGAGTTGTCATTTTAAACAAAGATGATTATCTGACTGAAACAAGCAGATTACTTAATGATAAAACCACTTACACTATACTTAAATCAGATCCTACAATTTTATATTCTAATAGATTAAATTCACTACTAGATGGAGCAAAGGATAAAGGCATTATAAATGCCAGAGAATTCAAATATTTATCACCAAAATTTCCGAAAATACCCATTTTTTATTATTTGCCAAAAATACACAAAGATCTCAATAACCCACCAGGGAGGCCAATTATCTCTGGCATTGGATCACTTACTTGTAATCTTTCTGAGTATATAGATAAATTCCTGCAAAAATATGTTAGAACTCTCCCTTCCTATTTGAAAGACACAACCGAAATACTTCAAATATTAGAAAAATTAGAATGGAAAAACAATTACTATCTTATAACAAGTGATGTATCATCACTTTATACAAGCATCAAACATGATGAAGGTATAAGGGCGGTGGAGAGCTATCTAAATACTGACAAAATACTACAAAAAGAGCAGGCCAAATTCATATTAGATGGCATCAATTTTATCCTAAATCAAAACTATTTTTCCTTTAATGGGAAATTCTATTTACAGATCACAGGTACAGCGATGGGCACGAGGTTTGCGCCAAGTTATGCAAACTTATTCATGGGTAATTGGGAACAAAATTTTATCCGAGACCATGAATTTGGCGCAAACCTCGTGCTCTATAAAAGATATATAGACGATATCTTAATGATTTGGAGTGGAGATGTCGTATGTCTAGAAAAAATTTTGGCGGATATGAACTGTAACAATTTAGGTTTAAAATTTACTAACATTACAAGTAAAGAAAAAATTGTGTTCCTTGATTTAGAGATTGAGATAGTGGAGAATTCATTAAATACGAAGACACATTTCAAAAAAGTAGATGCTAACAACCTGATACATTCAGATAGTTGCCATCTGAAAAGATGGAAGGAAAATGTCCCAAAAAGTCAATGCATCCGCTTACGTAGAAATTGTTCAAATAATGCAGATTACCTGGAACAAGCAGATTTTCTGGAAAGAAAATTCCTTGAGAAGGGATATAAAAAAGATTTAATTACTAAAGCCAAAAAAGATATCGAATCCATTGATAGGAAAGAATTTCTTAAATATAAGGATAAATCTAAGACAGTTGTTTCAGAGAGCAATTTCATCAATACACCATTAATCACAAATTATAATGAGGATTATAAGACTCTGAAAAAAATTATGAATAAACATTGGCACTTGGTGCAGAATGATCCGATTATTGGTAACAGGGTCCCTCCATACCCTAATATCATCTACAAAAAGGCCAGGAACCTTAAAACTATCCTAGCTCCAAGTGAGTTTAAAAATGAACAAAATAAGGAAAAACAAACTAGTCTGTCAGGAGAAAATTTAAATGGCTTCTTCCCCTGTATCAACTGTAAGTCATGCCAACACAGTCACAAAATTAAGGAATACAAATCGACACAAACAGGAAAAGTTTACAAAATAGATAGTACAATTAGGTGCCAAGACAAGGGAGTAATATACATGATTCAATGTACATGCAACAAACAATATATTGGTGAGACAACGAGAAGCCTTAGAGAAAGGATCCGTGAGCACCTTTGGATAATAGAAAAAGGGAAAAAAGATACATTTTTATATCAACACTTCAAAGATAAACACAATAATAATTTGGCAGATTTTAGATTTTGGGGTATCAAAAAAGTAACTAGGAATTGGAGAGGGGGTAATTTGGAAACAGAACTACTTAGAGTCGAATCTGAAACTATATACACTTTACAAACCTTACAACCCCAGGGACTTAATTCAGAATTAGAAATATCCATTTTTCTGTAACCTTCTATCATTTCCACTTTGGGGTGCACTGTATGGAACTAAACAACCCGCCATATTATTAGACTTCACATACATCATTACTTAGTCCATATAGATATATTTGTCTATTATAAAGAATTAGAGTTATAATGAAGTAGATATTATTAATGTCAATATATAACTAGCCTGAGAGATTTAGCAGGCACTACATCATTCAAATATACATAATAAACATCAGTAAACATGTATTATTATAGAGATGTCCTATTCGAATTTAGACATGGTTGTTCAGTAGGTTTCAAATATTTATGTTTCACATCATTATATCACATCTTATTCACTACTTTAGTTTGGTTCTACTTATAACTGCTAGGGTTTTTATTTAATAAGAAAGTATCTGGTATCATCGCACCAAGTTAATATACGATAAGCACTTAAGGTATAGGTGGCACCACATCCTCATATTTCCTATACTTAGATCTACACTTTATTTTTACCATGTTTTAAAAAACGTTGACAATTAGTGAAATCTATTAGTGTTATTTCTCTCTTTATACAAAACAGCATATGTAAGTGTCTAGATTTAGATTTAGATTCTACTTATTACTCATAAGGTCCATATTCAATTAAGCAAGTATTAGAGTCAGCAGTATATTTGATATTAAAGTTGGCATTATCACACTAAGTTAATATACGAATTACTAATAAGGTATTGATGACAACTTACTCCTATATTTTCTCTTATATGTTCTTTATTAATAATAGATTAGGTTTACTTTTCATTCTTATCAAGTTTTTAAAAAACGCTGACAATTAGTCAAATGTATTAGTGTTCTTTTCCTTTTTATATACATCAACATATGTGAGTGTACAGATTTAGGAATTTCCACCTTAAAGAAAAAAGAGGTGGTGTTTATTGGCTCCAATAAGATTGGTTATTTACTGGCCAATGAGATCTAAGAAACACCTTTAAAAGGTGTGTGTAATATACCTGGAGTATCTTGATAAAGCCCTCCTGGGGTGAAACGCGTAGAAATTTACTCCAGTGTTTTGTTTTTACTATTGGACACTAAGAGACTTATACAACACTAATAGCTGCGATCCAGCCCCCTCTTGTGGACGAACAAAGCTAACTGCCACTTGAGGACCAGGGATCTGATCAGCGCCAATATTAGTGGTCCTATTTTGCTGCTCATACTGCATGAAGTGCAGTTTTTAAGGAACACTTCCACCAAATCTAAGGGTCACAGGCACCTTGGGACGTTGTAACAGTGACCGGACGGTTACACCTATCATCAGAGATACCGTCACACATACTCAGTAAGAGGATCCATCCGGCCTATCAAAGAAAGGGTGTGTGGCCCAAACCGCCAATCATCACGAAAGCGGGCGGTTTGTTGTTTAGCCGCGAAATACCCCGTAAGACACAGACGCCGAAGTAAGCACTAGGAATCAATATATGGTCGAGCTGTCAGCTCCCGTAACTCCGAGTTCAGTAAGGTACCTTACTAGTTATAAAACTGTGACTTTCCCATCATACAGGAACTTTGTTGTATCAGACATCTGTTGATATATTCATTCTATTTGGAGCCAATATTTGTTTCTTGCCTATTACACTCAAGGGAGACGTCCCTAGTGTGAGTTTTATATATCAGTCAGCCACTTTTTTATACGAATGTTTAATGTCTAATATTAAATATATTTATGATTTTTAAACTATAGTCAGAGAGATTTATTTGCATATACCGGAACCTATATACTGCAACAGATTTTTGTTTCACTTAGCAGACCGCTATACACCGCATTTGTATTTTGATGTATTTTGATACATTTTTTTACACATTGTATTTTGATATATATTCTTACACATTGTATCCTTTACACACTGTATCCTTTTCCTGCATTTTAATACTAGTTAAGGCTATTGTTAGATTCTAGTACACACTATAGCACGGTTTAGACCACAGAGTTTCATTATTTGCTTTTTAAGGTTTGACACCAAGTAGCAAGTGCACTTGTCATTTATAGGTAATTCACATACATGTGATTTTTGCCATACGAGTTTTTATTTACCACTGATATCTAATATATAGGTATTGAATCTATTTTTACCGTAGGTAGTGTAATCCTAGCTATTCATTTAGCGCCAGTTATTCAATTCCAGTTTTCTTTATTTAACTGTAATCAAACTACTAAGGAGGAGTAGTTTTCATAACTAGGCTTTTAGGATTACAGTTAGCGCCAACCCTTATTCTTTACCACTTATCATTTCTTAGCCATGGGACACCATATTAGCCAACTCAGGTTCCAGGTCATCGAACAGATTAAGGTCCCCCGTAGGGGTGGCAATAGGGATGTCCTTTTGAAACAACGTGAGTCCTATTGGATTTTCAAGTTGGATACCCTGGAGCCTAGGGGGCTTAATAGAGAGATAGATTGGTCTGTGTTCTATTGAACTGGTGTTGCTCTTGTGTTCATGCATTCTGCAGTATTAATGTTCTGTTGCTAATTGACTTGAGAATGAAATTTAATGATAAAATGTAATGATAGGATTGAAATTTTCTGTATCATATGTTTAGATGTGATTCTTTTGTAGGGGCTTCATAGCTGTTTGTTTTTAATTTTTGTACATGTTTTACCTTTTTTTCACCAGCAGATAGTGTAAATTATAAGATTGTAAGGGTTAAAATCCCAAGGTAAGCTATTTAAGCAGGTGTACTTGTACTATCACTTACCACATGATTAAGGGGCATAGCTCTCCGAAACGTCGTGGCTGTTTGACTCTGCACTCTCTCAAATAAACTATTGAAATTTTGGCATTTTGGAGAGCTTCATTTATATCGTTTCACTATTGTTGGGGAGTTTTGTAGTGACTCCTTGAAGCTCTGACCAGTGAGTATCGCTGCTGGATGAATTTCATATTTTGATCTGTCAAGTATGAGTCAGGTCCCCTCTATTTAGTGTGTGACAGTTGATGATAAGAATGTTCTGCACAGGTGGAGTTTTTTTTATAGGTGATTATCTACAGCTTAGAATATGCTAATTGGTAGAATCAAAAGAAAAATGCTTAATCCCAAAGAATATTGTATTGTTATCTGATCATAAAAACAAGCTTGAATTCTAATTTCTTACAGCTGCACTTTGCTCACATATTTCAAAGTTTCACAACATTTTCTTTTATAAAAGTCTTTATAAAAGTATTTCGATTACTTAGAGGCAATGGAAAAAATAGTTCATATCTGTTCTTATTTAGGCAAAATTTACAATATTTTTAGTTATTGTATTTAAGGATACTTTCAAAAAAAGCAGTAATACCCTATTTACATTAACCAATAATACATAAGGTTTGGCAGTTTATTTATTTGTTTATTTCATTTATTTATGTTTTGGTTAAACATTTGCATCATATAACAAATATATATATAATGTTTTGTGTTATTCCAATTTTTATTTACAGAGCCAATGTTACAATTTGCTTTATTGGATGTAACCTTCATTGTATATGAAATCGAATTAAAAAAACAACAAAAAAAACACAATATTGAATCAATATTACATTGTTGATTTTCATAGACTCTGCATTTTGTTATTTCAAATGTGTTCTTTTTAGATTCATTTTAGATTCGGTATAGCAAAATGTAGTATTTCTTTACAAAAACAAATGTTGAATATTTGGCAAATATAAAAACTAACAATACATTTTCTTTCATGATTCAGATATATAATACAATTTCAAACAACTTTCCAATTTACTTCTGTGATTTAATTTGCTTCATTCTCTTGGTATCCTTTGTTGAAGGAGCAACTGCACAACTAGAAGTAAGATACTTTTCAACAAGGGATACAAAAAGAACAAAACAAATTAGGTAATAGTAATAAACTGGAAAGTTATTAAAAATAGTATGCTCTGTGTGAATCATAAAAGAAAAAAAATTGGGTTCCTTACCCTTTAACTGTAATCCTTTTTATTTTTTTACTGAAACAATCTGACATTCCTAATAAATAAGAAATATGTAGTGAATTAATTAATTAATTATTCCTGTACTATACCAAATTTTGGACAAAATATGTAAAGGGACATTCTGATTTGTTATAAGATGTAATTTTTTCATTACTGAATCTAGCTATTTATTTAGCCCCCGCAAAAAGGTTAACACATACAGTATGTAATTTACTGCTTAAGTGCTATAAACAGGAGCAGCAGTCACATATTGTCATCAACCACCAGCAGAGGGGTCAGGTATAGGGTTACCACCTCGGCCATGTTTTCCTGGACACTTATGAGTTATGCATGCTGCAGGGTAAGAAGGGCGGAACATATATTGTGCCTCTGGACATCACATGAAAACTTCAAAAAACAACACAATACATGTTCCTCCCTGCACACCTTACAGCAGTGTTTTTCAAACAGTGTGCCGTGGCACACTAGTGTGCCGTGAGAGATCCTCAGGTGTGCCGCGGCAGACTGACAACAGTGCGGGGGTGTCCCTCTTTCAAATTTCGAAATATTGGTAGGTATGTGACAGGCTCATCAGGCATCGTTTACAACCATGACATTGACATTCATTCACAGGCAATCATGATTGTTTGTGAATGAATGTAAATATGTCATGTATAGTTTGTAGGAGGCATGGCATGACAGCACAGTACAGTGTATATATATATATATATATATATATATATATATATACTGTATATATATCCTGTATTAGGCTACAATGTGTGATTATGTAAAATTTCGGGATGGTGGTGTGCCACAGGATTTTTTTAATGTAAAAAAGTGTGCCACGGCAAAAAAAAGGTTGCAAATCACTGCCTTACAGCATGTGTCCAGGAAAACATGGCTGAAGTGGCAACTCTAGTCAGGTATCTCAAAATGACATTCTCTAATGAATTAGATCATGTCAAGTGTTCATTAGAATTTCCCTTTAATCTCACCTGACACTAAAAGATAAACCCTTTAGGTGAGACCTACTCTAATATGCTAATGTGGGATGCCTTTAAAATCAGTTTTACTGTGTAGGACTAACTTGGATGAATTAGAACCCATGTGAAAACTTCTAATGAGATTGGGGATCATCCAAATAACCTTTTCTAGAGATCACGTTGGGGAAGGCTTATGATTTATACTAGCTACATGACGTAAAGCAATAAACACCCCTTTTTTCACATAAATTTGGGGATAAGCAATAGATTATTACTTTCTTTAAAGGGACAGTAAACTCCAAAATTTGCATTGTTTAAAAAGATAGATAATCCCTTTATTTCCCATTCCCCAGTTTTGCCTAAATAACTGTTATATTAATATACTTTTTACCTCTGTGATTACCTTATATCTAAGCTTCTTTTGACAGCCCCCTGATCACATGACTTTTTATTTATTATCTATTGACTTGCATTTAAACAATTAGTGCAGTGTCATCCACAACTCCACGGGAGTGAGCACAATGGTATCTGTTCGCAGTGTCCAGTTGTGAAAAGCTAATACAAAAGGATGTGATAAGAGGCTGTCTGTAGTGGCTTAGAAACATGTAGAAATTTAGAGGTTTAAATGTTATAAAGTATATTAAAGGGATACTGAACCCAAATTTTTTCTTTTGTGATTCAGATAAAGCATGCAATTTTATGCAACTACTACTACTCCTAGTATCAATTTTTCTTTGTTCTCTTACTATCTTTATTTGAAAAAGAAGGAATGTAAGCTAAGGAGCCAGCCCATTTTTCAACACCTAGGATGCTTTGCTGATTGGTGGCTAAATATACCCACCAATCACAAGCGCTTTCCAGTGTTCTGAAAGATGTAAGCTTACATTCCTGCTTTTTCAAATAAAGGTAACAAGAGAACGAAGACAATTTGACAATAGGAATAAATTATAAAGTTGCTTAAAATTGCATGCTCTATCTGAATCTTGAAAAAAAAATTGGGTTCAGTGTCCCTTTAATGATAATTTAACCTTCAGTAACTTCTAGCTACCTCACTAATGTGCTTTACCACTTTGGCATTTCACAAGTTAAAAAAAAGCAAACTATTTATTGGTTACACTTTTTTCCCCATGCTTTTGCTAAATGTCAATTAAATGCGTCTTCTACTAGTTTGTCCTTTTTCCCTGGGCTACATTCATTTCAGTAATATTAGGAAGGATTGGGAAAGCGGATTAATGTTGCTTAAAAAAAATAAAAAATCCCTGCTTACATTTAGACCAAAATCCTCTCTCTTGGATACACAAGGTTGTGAGTGTCACCCCTGAGCCTATGAAAAGGGCACGCTGCCTAATGGCTAAAGGCACTTCTGTGTGGTAATAGGATGCGCTTAGTAGCTTGTGCTCCCAGGGTAGGTATCAGCGCTTGCTAAAGTGTCCCTTGTACACAGCACTTTTCAGAGCAAAAAGATTCAAGCTAACCCTCAGAGACCTCCATCTGAGTTTCATATGAACACAGAAGACTATTGGCTAACTAATTATATGTCCAGACTACATGCTCAATAAAAGCTTAAAGTATTAAATCTGTAATGAACACTTTGAAGACAATATTAACCGTCTCTGCACATTTGCTGGCTGAATTCTTTTTACAGATATCTCCCTCTCTTGACTGAGTCACATTGCTTTTCAAATGTAGCAACGTGTGCTAGGAATCTGAGTGCTTATTAGCAGAGCATAAAAAGTGCCGAGGTATTGGATAGTCAGGCCACTAAAAAGCTTGCAGACTAGTTCTGCTGAGAAACAGCTTTGCACAGCAGCACTTATTTAGTGCAAAACAAAACATTTCCCTTATAGGTAAATTCAACACGAATAGAATGTATACAACAAACATTTTTAAAAATATATCCTGTAATGTTTAAAAATCACATTTTAGTTTCCAGAAAGTCACAGTCCAAGCCTGCCAGTTTACAGCTCCAACAAATATTACAAGCTATTGCTACAGTAGCCACATTTGATGCATTACCTTATTGGCTGACACTAATTTAAATATTTAGGGGAGCTTAAGGGGACATGAAACCCCAAAGTTTTCTTGCTTGTTTCAAAAAGAACATTACATTTTTTTACTTCTATTATCAAATGTGCTTTGTTCACTTTTTATCTTTTGTTAAAAAGCAGTGCCATAAGATCAGGAACTTGCACTTGTCTTGAGAACTATATGGGAGCAGTTTTGCAAGAATATTTTACATGAGCAAGTGCACAAGATGGCAGCTTTATTTATTTTATATTTTTTTTTTATAAAATATTTTACCAGGAAGGATACATTGAGATTTCTCTCGTTTTCAAGTATGCCCTGGGTCCACAAAACATTGCATTGATACAATAGGGTACAATAAAATACAAAAACAATATTAATACATAATATATGCACAAATTTAACATAGAACAGGTGGGAAATATTTTTTCAACCATGACAGGTGCATTCTGTTTTGAGATATAAAGAGAGGGATCTCTTAAAGGATATTAGGCTTGGGGAAGGTTTGAAAGTGTGCGGGAGGTCGTTCCATAACTGTGGCGCTCTGTAGGAAAAGGAGGATCGAGCTGCTTTCTTTTTGTATTGAGGCAAGCTAAATAATGTGCTGTTATTGGACCGGAGGTTATAGGAGGTGGGGAAAGCCGGGGAGCTTCCCAGAAAGGCTCTTAAACACAAGGCAGGAAAGATGGAGGGTGCGTCTGGATTCCAGCGACAGCCAGTTTAGTTATTTTAGCATGTCACAATGGTGGGTCCTGTAGTTACATTGTAGTACAAAGTGGCAGAATGAGTTATACAATGTATTAAGTTTATTAAGGTGAGTTTGCAGTGCAGGTGCATATACTATGTCTCGTAATCCATGATAGGCATCAGCATTTGCTGTACAATCTTTTCCTTTACTGTAGGGCTGAGGCATTTGTTTCTGTACAGGGCACCTAGTTTTGGATAAGTAGTATGTCGTGGTCTACTGTGTCAAAGGCCTTTGCAAAATCAAGGAAAATAGCTCCAGTTAGGTCTCCTTGTTCCATGCCAGTTTGGATGTCGTTGCAAACTTTTAGGAGGGCAATTGTAGTGGTGTGATTCGGGCGAAAACCTGATTGATCAGGGGTCAGATAGTTAGATTGTTGATAATACTCACATAGTTGCGTATGGGCGCATTTTTCTAAGATTTTTGACAACACTGGGAGCAAAGATATAGGGCGATAATTAGACCATTAGACCAATATTGGTGAATTTTAGGACATAACCACAAACAATGTAATAGATCTGCTCTCTCTTTATTACATTTAAAGCAGTTGCCCGTTTGTTTTTCTTTTGCCCATTTGCTCATTCTATAAGGGGTTAAATAATAATTATTAATTACTTTGACTAGAGTTTCTCTCCAATTAATTAGTGACGTGGCTTTTTCTGCCATGTCTATGCTATTTTCTATGTCTTTAATTTGGATAGTTGGGAAATATTTAGCTAGAATATCCTTCAATTTGTAATGTTCATATGTTTTAATCTTACTTTGGTTAATAATGAATTATACCAGTATGAGATTGAGCGGAAGCCCGCTTTGTATAGTTTAATCCCTGAATCTATTTCAGGTTTAATCCAGTCATCCCCAAATGCGGATATTATTTTAAAAAAATAATTTCTTAATTGTAGATATGCGAAAAAATCTTTCGATACAAGTTTATAGGTATGTGTCAGTTCCTGAAACATATATATTAATCTTGGGCCCTTTTGTTTTAGCTGTGCCATGTATATCAATCCTTTATCTCTTCAACTGCTGAAGACTTTATATTCTATACCTGGTATAAAATCAGGCGTACCTATAATGGGGAGGTATTGTGATATCTGGTAATTGCATCCCAGTGCTTTCAGATACTTCTGCCATGCTTGTGTTATATTTACAAATGTGCTCAACCTACTGATATTACTTGGTAGCTTATTATACGGATGATGTAATATAGATTTTAGGTTAAATGGTTTTACCAAGTCTGATTCTATTTAAAAAAATGTCACATAATTGGCTTCTGATACCCAGTCTGCCCCAAATTTAACCAGTGTCACCCAGTTATAGTATTGTAAATTTGGGAGCGCCAGTCCCCCAAATTTTTTAAGTTGTATGAGTTTCTCTATTGACATAGCATGTCTTTTGTCTCCCCAAATAAATTTCGCGCATAGCCTATTGTATCTATTTTAAACTTTCTTTTTAATAAGTAGCGGTATATTTTGTAATAGAAACATTAACCGGGGAAAAAAGATTGGTTTTAAAAGCATTATTTTTGCAGAGAGAGAGAGATAGAGAATATCCCACCTTTTCAAATTGTTAGTCAATTTATCAAACAGTTTGTCATAATTAAGGCGGTACCATTCTTTGGGATCCCTCCCTAGAGGGATGCCAAGGTAATTTATGTGTTCTACTTCTTTAAATACCTGCTTTGTGTAACTTTGTGTCGTTTTATTTATCCATAATATTTCTGATTTTTTTTTTGTGTTGATTTTGTATCCTGAGAATTGACTATAGCTGTGAATTAATTCTAATATCTTTGGGATATTAACTTTTGTGTTTTGCAGAAATAGAACAATATCATCCGGATATAATGAAATGATCGGATATTGGTTCCCCAATTTAATCCCCTTTACTTCGTTTCTTAAACTAATTGCTAGAGGTTCCAGTGCTATATTGAATAACAGAGGTGATAGTGGGCAGCCTTGTCGTGTCCCCCTATGTAGGCTAACATACTGTGTGAGCTCTCCATTTACTAAGAGTTGTGAACGTGGTTTGTCATAAATTAATTTAAGGAATTCTATCAGATTCCCTGAGAATCCAAAACCGCTGAGAGAGGTGAACATATGATCCCATATAATGGAATTGAATGCTTTTTCGGCGTCGATTGTTAATAGAGCTAAATCTGTATTCCTGTTTTTGCTGGGATGTTGTAGTTTATAAAAATAATGTTCTAGAATTAATAATACCCTGCGCGTGTTACGTACTGCATTCCTTCCTGGCATGAAGCCAGACTGATCTTCGTGTATTATATCACCTATGGCTTTCTTTACCCTCTCGGCTATGATAGACATACAAATCTTGTAGTCGTTGTTCAATAAAGATATGGGTCGATATGAACCCATGTCTTCTGAGGGTTTGCCTTTCTTATGTATCAGGGTTATTATCGCATCTAGAAAATAAGGTGATTTCATTTCATTTTGTATGTAGTATGTGTTGAATAGCTTTGTTAGTGTTGGTATAACTTCATCTTTTAGTATTTTATAGAATTCCGCGGTAAGTCTGTTTGGACCTGGTGCTTTGTTTGTTTTTGCTTTGTTAATTGCATCTTTTACTTCTGCTTCTGTGATCGGATTATTAATCTGTAATAGCGTTTCTTCTGCTATTTGTGGTCATTTTAATTTCTGCCAGAATGTGTTTTTTTCATCTACATTAATATGTGACTCAGCATATAAATCTTTATAAAAATTATAGAAAGCCTTACCAATTTCCTTATTTTCTTTGTAAACTCTTGCCTCAGTTTTAATTAACGTAATCATGTTTTTGCATTTTCTATGTTTAGTAATTTTTTGCTGCTATTCCCTGATAACCCTGATAAAAAGCTCTTATTCTCAGGTCTTCCAAAGCCCATTTATCTTTCAGGAAGATTTCTCTTTCAGCCTTAGCTTCAGTATATCTTTTCCATGTTACTGTATTTGGTTGGTTTAAATATCTATAATGCATATTTCTAAGTTGGCTTGCAAGTTGTAGCTCTCTGTGTTTATTTTTCTTTTTTGTCTTATTCATGTAGGATTTAATTTCACCTCTAAGTACGGCTTTTCCTGCCTCCCAAAAGGTTATATAATTATTTATTTGACAGATAGTATTCATTCCATTTCCACGTAACCAATTTACAAATCTCTTATTATTTATCATGTAGCTTGGGAAACGGAATGAGTTGCGATTATTTCCTGCAGTCTGTGGTGTTTTTATGTGCATAGAGATAATAGCGTGATCTGAAATTATTATCTCCGCTATTTGTGTATCGATGTCTAAAGCAAGTAATTTTTCTTCTATTAAGAACATGCCTATCCTGGAGAAATTTTTGTACGATTTAGATTCACATGAGTAGTTACGTTTGTCTGGGTTTTGCAGCCGCCAAATATCCTTCAGGTTTAATGTCTTGCTCTCTCAGCAGTTTTGCCTCCCTTAGATAAGCATGTTTGTGTTTTACCCGAAATCTGTCAATCTCTGGATACATTGTTAGTTAAATTCTCTCCTATAAATGGAATTAATTTGCTTTTTATTTTGTCCCAAAATTCGATATCCAGTTTATTTGGACCATATATATTACAGAATGACCAGATCTTACTATTGATTTCAACTTGGATGATCATATATCTACCCGCTGGATCTAGTTCTTGTTTTCTTATATTGTATGAGATTTTATTATTGAACAACATTGCTACCCCGCATTTTCTTTTATTACAGGGAGTCGCTATAATTTCTGAAACCCAGCTAGCTTTAAGTTTGGGAATTTCCTTCTCTTTCAGATGCAATTCCTGTAAGAAGATGACATCTGGGGTATATTGCTTTAGAGTTTATAATATATGTTTGCGTTTAATGGGGGAGTTAATACCTCCCACATTCCATGAAACTATATTAAGAGTTGACTGCATTTTATTATCATTCTACCCATAAAAATAAAGTGCGGGATTGCTAAATTTTCGCGATCCCTATTAAAAACCCAACTGAACCAAAATTTGGCGTAAAAGAGGAGGGGAGAGGGGAGCACAACCCTGACAAGCTCCCGGCACAAAGGGGGAGAGGTTTCCCATTCAAATTTTCTATTCTCTAAAATGAGCGGCTGCCTCGTAGCCATAATATGTTAAATTTGAGATACGTAATGTGATATTTCCATTTCTTTTACCATACATATATAACCTTACACCGTCTGAAATATATCAGACATTCACTTGTGTCATATTTTTATATTACTTTTTGTACAGTATGATTCAGCCTCTTCTACTGAGTTCAAGGTAGTGAATCCCTCTGTCTCTGATATAACTATTTTTGCTGGATATCTTAAAGTGGCTTTACAGCCCGCTTTTAATAAGCCCGTACAGTAAGGTGCCATCGCCTTTCTTTTTGACGATGTGTCAGCAGAAAAATCTTGAAATATATGTATTTGTTTTGAGCCTAGCATAAGAGGTTGTATTTCCTATGTTGACTCATTATGTTGATTTTATCCTGGAAATTAAGATATTTTATTATAACCGTCCTTGGTCTTGTGTTCCCATATGTGTATTGCCTGCTGCTACCTGTTCTATGAGCTCTCTCCATAATTAGTTTGTCTAATGGTGTCTGGAGCCCCAGTAATTGAGGTAGTGTGGATGCTCCAAATGTTAACAGATCGTTGAATTCTGGACTCTCAGGTAAGCCGACTATTCTGATATTATTTCGGCGAGAATTTTTCTTCTAGATCATCTATTTTAGCTTGAAGACTATTAATTTTACTCGTATGTTTTGAGTTAATTCCTTCTTGTACATTACATTTGTCTTCTATTTCAGAAACTCTAGATTCAACTTCAATTATTCTTTTTGCAAATTGTTTGATCTCTAATGAGAGTCCAGCGATCTCTTTTTTGACTAGGTCAAATTGCGATAGCAATAAATCAGCTAACTGATTAAGTGTCATTTGGTTTTCAGAGCTAGTTATTGTGTGAGTTTGTGAATCTAAGGTGGGCTCTGGGCCTGTGTCCAGTACCATTTTATTTTTTTTATCTTTCTTCATCGGCATTGCCGGGGATCTGGGTTTAGTACTCGTGATATATTTTTTCCATAAATTAAAAACCGTGAATGTGCTTGTGGATTACGTAGGGAGGAAAAAATAGAACAGAGAAAACAACAAAGACTTTGTTCGCCCTTCTCCTTACTCTTATTAAGATGTGCTTTTATTCATATATATATATATATATATATATATATATATATATATGTGTGTATGTGTTTCTGTGTACAAGTGTATTTAAATTAGCGTGTGTGTGTGTGTGAGTGTAAGTGTGTTACAAAGAAAAGAGAAAAAAAAAAGTCTTACCTAGTGGACTGTGTAACACTATCTAACTGTGAATTATCAGCATTGTGCGGATGCCAAGAACTGTGAACTGAGTTTGAATGGAGAGCTGTGCTGTGTGATATTGCCCTAGATCCCATTCTGCTCAATTTCTATAGCTAATGGTATCAATAATTATCCAGCTGGTGTTCAACACCCACTCTTATTAACTATAAAAAAATTTAAGCGATACGTGCATATATTCTCACTTTTTACTTTTTCTGAGAGATTCCTTTTCTCCACCCCTTAATCTATGCCTCTTTCGTGCAGCCATATTACAAATAAAGAAAAGGAAAAAAAACAAAAACACACATTTTGCCTGTATAAGCAAGGCCTAAGCTCGAGGTTCCTTGGAGAAGAAAAAAATTTCCTCTCACCCTAAGTTTCTGCCCAATCCCTTAACTCTAATGTAGTCTGAGGCACCAAACAATAGCCTTCCGTATGAGCTCTGGTATATCCAAATAACATATGTACTTATATGAAACCAGCTTTAACTGTAGTAAAATACAATTTTTTTTAAAAAAAATATTCTATTTAATTTGAAAATATCAACTTTTGTATTACTCCTTATGGCTCAGGGTAAATAGCCTCTGTTAAATCTCTGTAAAGTCACCTATTCAGACCCACAGCCAGGTTGCAAAACTTTTGGCCATGCATAGTACATCAGCTTTTTCAAGCAGTCAGACTTCAATGGTGACTCTTAAAGGGGTTAATCAGGGTACTTCCTCCTTTTATTTCCAGGTCTTCGCAACTTGGGCTAATGTCCTTCAATATTCTTTGGATTCCCCCACACACCCTTTATAGGTAGTAATGTTGCCTTGATTATGCTTATCCCTTTGAAGACTCAAATGTCATCTATTATTATATAATGCAGTGCAAAAGATATTGACTCCGTTGCCCCTGATGTATTTAAGGGCTTATTATCAAACACTGAATTTTATAGTACATAAAACAAGCAACTGTGGTGTGAACTTATTATTATTTGTGCTTAGATTGTGTTTATTTTTGCCGTTGTTGCCTACAGCTTTTCTTAAATCACCGGTAGCAGTCCTTAGTGACCCAGGCAACAGAAATACAACAACCTTCAATGCGTGTGGAATAACAGCCCTTCTAATGTGGTTTATTACCTCTCCACTTATATCACTTTTGTAATGGTACTTACCCCCCAATGTCTTCACGGCGTTGGATGTATACTCTCAAGGAGCCTTCTCTCCCGAGGTACTGTCTGATTTCCTTGGAGCCTCAACGCTCCTGCCACTTGCTGCACCCAAACGCCGGGACTTTGCTAGTGCTCCGGGTTGCGGATGTGACGACACTGTGCTGCGCCGACTTATGGAGGGGGGTAAGGAGATGCAAGTCTCTGGTGCCACACTCGGAAAGTTTCTTTCAATCGCCCAGGTATCTATGGCTTTCCAATCGCTTGGGCTTTTCTTAGAGGCAGTTGTTTTGTGCTTCCAGGGCTCACTCCGCAAACTTCTTACCACTTTGCTGCTGATTTTCTGTGTCCCTGTCCCGGATGGGACACCTCTCGCCTGGGTCAGGCTCCTTTGCGGTCAGCTTCTGATGTGGGTTATTTCTTTTGCCCAGTGTTGTATTTCTTTTTCTTTTTCTTTTCAGTTGCTGTGTCTCTGGCAATGAACAGCTTGTTGCACTGCTTTTCCGCCAGATATGTAGCTTCGGTTCTGTGTTTGAGGCTAGTCCCGACCAGCCTATAGGGGTATACCGGACTTCCTTATGCCACTTAATCTCCTCAGGAAGGGTATTTCTTTCTCCCCAGAATAAGGCTCTGTGGCTGGGAATCTGTTGTTAAGGTGCTCTTTACACAGGAGAGCTCAAGTGTACACCACCTCCACTACGCTCCTCCCACAGGAAGTCCCGTGAGTAATATATTACTTATGCACTATGGCTCAATCTACATTTATTTTAAAATTATTAATAGAGCCTAACTCCATTTATAGCTATAGGAAAATAGTGTGCTATTGAGATCATATGCAATAACTCATTATGTTTCATTATACACTAGTCCTGAGCCTTAATCATACATAATCAACCATTTCTGTTATGTTCATAACCTGCCCAGAATTTCTTGCTTCTTTGTTCGACGAGTAATATGCTCCCCCTTCTGGGTTAAATATATACCTTCACTTATGCTTAACTGTGCTACGGCAATATCTCATTAAGCTTTGCACTTCTCTTTAGGTAACTGCCTTAATACCTCTACCTACTACCTCATCTTCGCTCTGTGTGTGGCCGAGATGGAGTGATGTATTGGGCAAAATTATATTTGATGGAGTGCCCTTTTTATGTCAGGGTGTATAGTGTGTTACCAAATAGCATTCTCTAGACAGAGAGGTTCCAGTGTATAACAATGCACCAAGATAGGACCCTCTCAAGGTGCATTAGGATGTGCGTAAATAAATGGGGGTTATTAATCAATATACAAAAAGGTCTCATAAGGGATATAACAAAATATCACAATTCCATTTGTAGGAATATTCTAATTGATCCCTGAGTCATAAGAAGAATAGATTATTCTCCCACCCTATAGTAATAGAAAGTGAACATATACGGTTGTCTCATAAAACAGGCTCTGTGGCGATATATCAGTACACCTCTGAATTTTAATTGCACAGCTGGCAATAATCCCTTAGTCACAAAACAAATCACTAAAATACCATACATTATAAATTAGTTACCTGGAATTTGCCAAGTCTCAAGGGGACTAACAATAGTCTGCAATTTTGTTGTCTTTATATTGTTGAAGCAAGTTATAACTTTATCCTTAACACAACACTCTTATCCTAGCTACATGTAGTAACTCCATTGCTACTGTTATCACCTAGTTTATCCTCTAACTAATGATGATATACTGCATCATGGCCCAAGAGTGGCCCTCGAGTTATATTACCTCTTTTGTTATGTCATATATGTGTACATAGGCCCAAGAGTGGTCGTTAGTTTAATGGGGGAATCCTAAAAAATAAACTGAGGTTTATTTTCTGTTGCAATATGTACATCATAGATGTTAATTTGAACCCTGAAATAGGATGCATTGTATTGTATTGCTTTTGTTTTTTTTGTTTTCTTTATTTCCTGTATGTAACTATCATATTGCATCTGCGATTGTCTGTAGATATTTTCCTGAAACCTCAATAAAAAAAATAAAAAAATAAAAAAATGACCGGGACCCCAGGGCGATGTGGCCGGTCACTCGGGGGCTTCGGATTGACTATGAGATTAAGCTTTCGGGGCCTACACTGTGGGATGCACTATTTGCTTCCGTTGCCCACCTTATGAAGTCAAAGACCTGCACTCACAGCAAACATGTGGGAGTTATTGTCCCTTCATCTGACATATGGCCCACGGTACACCTCTTAGCGATTCCGGGTACCTCTACCTTAGTAGACGAATACCGCCTTCTACACCATTAGGCATATGAGAGTGTGAACGAGTGGAACATTAAGAGAGATAATATGTGTCTCAGCTCTAGTTGGACAGATTACATTTTATTTCATAAATCCACTTACCCATTTTATTTAGATATTTGTTTTACCTTTCTATCAAACATTATATAACTTGCCATTCAGATGGCGATTAAGCCAAAACATATCCTCCTTCACCCATGTAATGCCTAGTTTTTACCAATAGATGAATGCAATCAGGTTTGTCTACGTAGATCACCCTTGAGGGGGTCTATTTATATATATATATATATATATATATATATATTACTACCTGTTTAGAGCCAGAAAATAGTGAATATTAAAGTACTGCTGTCCATGTGAGATGTTATAGATATAGGTTTATTCTCAGTTTTCTAGCATAAGCTGGAACTTCAGGATTTACTGTTTAGTGCTTTAGTTGCTCTTGCGTATATGTCGGTTAAGTCCACTCTTTCATTCAACTCGAGAGAAAGGGTTATTTCTAGCTATTCCGGTCCAGGTAGAGCAGGTCCATCTATCCTAGACGACAGACAGGACCTGTTTTAGGTACTATCTTGGATGGACGCTTGATTCTGGATCAAATCAGATCCGGGGGTCCTAGAGGCCAGAGTTAGGCTTCACATCCTGCCTTTCTGTGCTGTTTCCCTTCTCTTGAATTTGTCTTTTGGTAGAGAGAGGGAAGCTTCTCAGGTAACTTTTGGAGTCATTGTACCGGTACCTATTGCAATGTGTGACTATGTTCATACCACGGTTGTTTTATGGTCTAATATTTGGGCTCTATGGTATTTGAGCAGAGCTTTTTATGTCTCCTTTTTTGAGGAAGAATATAAGGTTATTTCTACTTTTATTCAGGAACTCTACAGGATCACTGTCGTGAAGGCTGTCTTTCCTTTTCAGTCCTTTTTGTTTAAATTCCGGTTCTTATGGACCGTCTCTTCCAGTAAACCTTGTTTCTGATGCTAGTTTTTTTGGGGGGGGATCTGGGGTTAATTTGGCAGTGTCCTGATAACAGATTTATCTGTAGCTCCCTGGTCTTGGCGATTCTGTTTTTTTTTACCATCATCTATTAGAAGACATTTATGGATTTTCAGCTGGTTTCTTCCTCAGAGATGGATCTAGACCAGAATTCTCGGGGGTAGGCACCAGGGTGGATCCCTGGATGCTACATTGGTATTTACAGACAGGAAGATTCCCTTAGTTTCTTGTGAAGTTAGAGTTTACTTAATCGGGTTGTGCCCTCCAGTCCCCCTTCAGGCCGTTGCTGGCTCTGTGGTAGAGGGTGATGTTTTTTTGGCCTGGGACTTTTCACGGATTTATTTCCTTTGACAGGTCTCATTTCTGCAGAGGGGGAGACATAGACATGGCGCTGATTTTAATCTTTTTTATCTGATTTATCTGGTTTACTAGTTGGGAGAATTGTTCTCCTGTGTTCTGTCCAGATCTCCCTGTCCTCCCTGTCCTAAGGGATATTTCTCTTATCTCTCTAGACTTAAGTCGTTAGCCTGTCAGTTTGGGGGAGAGCGTGTCCTATGGAGGACCGTAGATCAGGAGTTTTCCACCCGATTATTCTTATGGTTCCTCAGGCGAGCTTTTTGCTCTGAGGGTTTTGTCTTCTGGGTTTGTCCCAGTATGGATGCTCTCAGTGGATTAGATCTCTTTCTGTAAAAGAGAGATTCTCCTGCATAGAGGGTAGTGTCCGAGTTTGGTGGGAAGAGGCCCACAACGGCTCGTTGTTCAGCGATCCACTCTCTGAATGTGATCTTCAGGAAAGGATGTTCCCTACAATCATTCCTTTTCTCTGGGGATAAGGTCTTTATCCGAGGGGTTTCGGATGCTTGTAGCTGAATGGTGACGCTGATCAAGAATCTCAGGACGTCCGTACCTATCCTGTTACACTTTAATGGGGCGTGGTTCAGGGATTCTCAGGCAGATCTTATGAATCCTTAGCGGTGCCTTTGAGGTCCAATTCAACCTTTTTTTCCTTTGCCATATCACTCTTTCTTGAGTGATGGCTCAATCCTTGCAGGAGCAGACATCAGTGATACTGATTGCTCGGTTTGTATCCGCGAGTTCGTTTTCACGATTTAGGGGTTTTGCCTCCATAGGGGTTACCTTGTCGCAGGGATCTACTAGGTCAAGACCCTTTTTGCATCTTGAAATCTTATTCTTTTGAGGCAGACTGCAAGTGGTCGCTTGGTCTTAGCCGAGAGAGGTTTTTTTTGAGAGGTTACGGTACTCTCATTTTCAGCGTGTAGCTGGATCCTCTTCATCTATTGTAGGTGTGGAGGACATCCTTTTGTCGGGAAGAGCAAGTTCGCCCTGACACTCTTTCTGACTTGCCATGGGTTTCCTTGTTTTTCTTCCAGGATGATCTGGAGAAGGGCCTTTCTGGCTTGTTTCATGTTGGGACTGTTTTTTGGGACTGCCAGCTGTAGTTAGATCAGCTGCCTAGCGAGCGGAAGGTTTACAGTTTGAACCAGGTCCTTGCACCTGGAATAGTTGCTCGCAAGTAGTTTGTTTAAAGAAACCCTGTTTGTTCTTCTGCTCTAGAGGCTCATTGAGCTTCCGAGCGTTCAGTTCTTTTTGCTAGGGCTCTGACTGCGGTCAGGCCGGTGAGTCAATTTGCTACTCTTTCTTGGAGTTTAGATCTTATTTTTAGGGGTTTGCATCAGGTTACTTGTGTACCTGTGCAGGAAGTGGTCTTTGATTGTTTCTTCAATGATCCATTCCATCTAGATTGCTTCTACGTGCCTTAGTCTCTTTGTTGCAATCTTGCAATACGTACTCCTTATTGGGGTTTACTTTATAATAAGGCTGATTTTACGAGACTAGTTATATTCTCTCCTTAGGGTTGTGTCTATTTGTGACTTCAATCGAGAGATTGTGGTTTTTTATATGTTATATTCCTTCTCTAGAAGGAAAAGGTTTTCCCTTTTTAGGGAATCATGCCTTGATGTCTTTTCCGGCTACACAAGAATAGACAGTTATCTCTGTTGAATATTCGTATTTGGGAAGTGCAAGGGTCTGAAGGCATTGTCTTCCTTATTGGTAGGGAGGAGTGCCTTTTTGCTTGACATAGAAGTCAGCGGGACACTTGTCTCCTCAGAGGTTTACGGTTCAGTTTGAGCGCAATGACGTCTTCTTGGGTCTCTGGCATGAGATCTCTATGGATCTGATTGTTGAGCGGCTGCTTGGTCCTCCTATCATTCTTTTTCTTTTCCTTTTTGCTTCTGTTGAAGAATCCTTCAAGAGAATGGGTTTTTGCAGGCTGTGGTGCCCTCAGATGTGGGCCGCCTCTCTTTTTCTGCCCTCCCATTAGCATTTAGTGTCCTCTATAGCTTGGGTATAATTTCCCGCAAATAATGAGTGCAGCTGATGATTCTCCCTGTATTAAGAAGGAAAACATAAATTATGATTACCAGATAATTTCCTTTCCTTCTGTACAGGGAAAGTCCACAGCTCCCACCCATATTCTCCGATGGGCAGCTTAAATTTTACCTGTTTTACCCCTCTGGCACCTTTACACCCTGAAATTTCTCCTACTGTTCCTTGTTCCTGTGGCAGAGACTGGGGGATGAGGGAAGTGGGGGAGGTATTTAAGCCTTTGGTTGGGGTGTCTTTGCCTCCTCCTGGTGGCCAGGTTCAGTATTTCCCACAAGTAATAAATGCAGCTGTAGACTCTCCCTGTACAGAAGGAAAGGAAATTATCTGGTAAGCATAATTTATGTTTTTATGTTCCAGTATTTTAATTCCATATAACTAACATCATATTCCCATTATCAGATAGCGTACACATAGACCATTGCTAATACCTTCAATTACTTGATTTAGATAGACTTTAGGGTCCTAATAGTAATAAATTTCTCTAAGTTGCAAATATGTGCTTCACTGTTCACATGTTGTAGCTACTGATGCTATTGCTTCCCCAACTCACATACATACTCCCTGGAGAATAGTGCTATATGCTTAGGCTCCAGATCATTATATATTGGAATCCTCAACCTTTAATCTACTTAATCAGCTATTTATCTGACCAGATATGTACAGAACTCGGCAAATTAATTAAGCTACACTTCACTGAGTACAGTTTTTACTATTATGTATGTGAAAGGCTTCAATATTCCCTGAGTAGCTGTACGCACACATCGCACCTGACGTTTTCCTGCTGAAGTTCCTTTTAGTTAGTTTTAAATTGTCAACATTTGGGAGTTATAGTTATTTTATTTTTATTTTTTTTAAATCAATTTTTTATTGAGGATTTTCAAACAATACAGCAGATAGTAACTGTCAAATCATAAATGTTACAATTTTAGTCACAGAGTAACATGAGAAAAGCATTAACAGGGTACATTGAAGTTAAGGATTGAGAGAGTGCGTGACATGAGCTTCTGAATCCTCTATTCTATAATAATAGACATAGCTTATTGGGGTGACTACTAAACTGACCACTTGTGGGTCATATGATTATGGAACTAGTTTATATAGTAGTCACAAGAATGGCCACTCTTGGACCTTATGATAAATTTCAAAATATATAAGAAGATAAATTATAGGTTGAGTACTAACTGAGGATATAAGGGGATATAGTAATGAAGGGGGGACCACGTTTTGGGGGTTGAGGGGGATAAAGATCAAACATATAATATATCCACAAGCTGTGGTTTAAAGGCAGATTAGAGTATAGTCAAGTAATGTCAGATGAAGTGTGCACATAGTAATGCCCTTAATTAATAAATCTGGATATAACTTTAATGTCACTGAGTAGTAGACCAGCTGTATATCTATATGCATAGATTGGGACATTATTTGGAATGCAGTACTTAAGATAGCCTAGCTCAAACCCAAAGTATAGCAAAGTTGGTAAGCAGCACAAGATGGTGCTGAAAAGATAAATTGGGTCAGTAGAAACTAGTTTGTAAATGCAAGAACTTATGCAGGTATGCATTAAGAGAGAAAAGTGACCTACCCTTGTGATATCTTAGCCTGCATTCGTTATTTGGCAAAAAAGGGTCATGTCATGTCATGGTAATTGCATACTCAGTACTCTACACAGGAGGCGCTTGTGGCTAGCTAAATGTATTAGACTCTGAAAATCATGGTAATTGTAGAAAAAGGCACAACCGCAACATTTATAATGAGAACAGCAAGAGACAAGTGCACTCAGAGTATGTAACAGTACAATCATCCGGACTCACATAGCATACTAAAATAATTACAACCAAACCTCAATATAACAGCATAAATAGCAGAAATAAAAATAAAGAGACTATGCACCTTAAGTCAGCTAATGTTGAGATAGTCTCTCATCGTAGAAGGGGTAATTAAACTTTAATTCAATAATAAGTCAATTGACTTATGTGGTCTCAACAGTAGCCTGCTCAGCCAATTCCCGTTGCAGCAAGCTGATCCATAGATTGTAGGAAGCTGCGATGTGACAGATCGGAAAGCTTATGAACCACCACCAGGTCAGCGTATGTGATGTTCTAGGGGGTATTGCAGAGCAGCAGGTATAGGCTGTCGGGCATTCCATTTCTGGTAGTAACTTGCCACTCCGAAGTGTCCAAGCGATGTCAGAATGCTCCCCGTCTTCCTCGCATTGTGAGGGTCCGACTCCCAACACCCCAGGCTTTACTTGTAGGATGGCCGGCCATCCTGATTTCCATCTAGTGGGGGGTTCTATTTGGGGTCTGCCCTACTATATCATGGGGGTAAGATGATTCCCGGTGCATGCGTTACTTAAGTTACTCATAGGTGGGGAAAAGTTCTGCTCCTCTTCTGCCCGACGAAACTGTTAAGCACAGTGCTGGTTATTGTCTGCCTCAGGACACATGTTTTTTGTAGCTGCGTGTAGCTCCATATCATGTATAAATTAAGCTCTGCTGTCTGCCATCTTGAGGATGTCGCTAAGTCCTTTCCCCATTGAGGCTCTAATGGTGAGCCTGAGATCAAAGAATCTGTTCTGCATCTGCATGTCCAGCTGAGTAAGCAGTATTTGTAGCGCTAAAAGGCAACCCTCCTCCATGATCTAGATAGGGCCTGTATCCGATATGGTCTCAGATCCTCAGTAGTATTAGCGTCGCTCTAACCCGGCTGATCGGGGGGGGGGGGGTTGGGAACTCAGGTGTAGGCCTCAACCTACGAATCTAACAGGCTAAATCAGTTCCCAGAATCCAGATGAGCTGAATAGATCGTGCTGAGTCAGCTTCGCAGCAATAGTGTTAGACAATATAGGATGAAGTCAATCTTTTTGATTAAGAAATAGAGGTTTTTGGATCCTTTACAGGGAGCTTCATAAAATGCGACCTATCATGGACGCTGCATAACCACGCCCCCTAGTTAATTATTTTTATCCACTTGACTACTCTTAGCTGTTACATTGCGATTCTTCAACTCTATTGTATCTTGCTTATATCATTATAATCTATCTAGTTCCAAAAGACTATTTCAAATTCTAATATTCCTCCCCTCGATTCTATGGGGCCCATTTATCAAGCTCCAGATGGAGCTTGAGGGCCCGTGTTTCTGGTGAGCCTGCAGGTCTAAAGACCGCTGCTCTTTAACCTGTCCGCCTGCTCTGAGCAGGCGGACAGACATTGCCGCAATTCAACTTAATCGAGTACGAACTGGCGGTGCAATGATGAATACGGAGACCGTATTGCTCTCCGCATTCAGCGAGGTCTGTCGGACCTGATCCGCACTGTCGGATCAGGTCCGACAGACATTTGTTAAATAGGCCCCTTTAAATGTTGTTAGGTCCAAGAGTGAATGGCTATGTCATATGAGGAATCTAACAAAGAAAACAGTGTAAAACAGAGGCTTGATATGCCTACCTAATGTAACTCATTGTGATGTTCTTACTTATATCAGTAGCTATTGTTTTTTGGCAATTAATATATGTTGTGCACTTTGCATAACCTCAAGAAAAACTATTAAATAAATTAAAAAAAATTAAAAAAAAGCTATGTATGCTGCCATATTGTAACGTACGTTCCACAACTGTGGGTCACGTGACACACACTGCCCACGGCACCTTCTATTACTAAAGCTGAGAGTGGAAGAAAGGCTCCAGAGAAAAAAAGCAAACTTAGGCTGCATATAAAACTGTAACAAGATACATTTGTATTAATCTACATATATTCTCCGGAGCCTTTCTTTCCCCTGTGCCCCCTCCCACTTCCCTGCTCATACTATTTATAAATATAACAGTGCCTGAAGCCGTTTTTCTCTGACACTGCAGGGCTCACTCTGCTTCCTCAGCTTTAGTAATAGACGGTGCCGCGTGCGGTGTGTGTCACGTGACCCACTGTTGTGGAACGTATGTTGCAATATGGCAGCATGCATAGCAGGTCCTAGGCTGCAGATCAGTGTTTAAATGATAAAGCTTTACCTACAACAGAAGTTTATTTTGCATAATCAGAAAAAGTTAGTTTAAAACATTTCAAGCAGGTGTTGTGGTACCCTTTTAAAGGGATCGTTTACATTAAAACCTTGCACATGGCGATGCTGCTTTGAACATTCTGTCAGTGGCAGAGAACCCAGCATTCCACAGTAATGTCTAATAAAATGCCTTGACTGCCTTCAAACATTTATTTAATCCCTTTAAAATATTTCACCTGCAGTTTTGATTATGATGCGCAGAGACCTTTAGAACATATCACTAGTGTAACGATGCCCATAAGGCCTATTGTCTGTAGACCTAGTGAATAAAAAAGGATCTCAATTTGTAGTGTGCAAATGTGCTTTTTAGCACCTTGACTTTTCATAGTCTGCTGCTCAATACAAAGAACCTAATATAGCCTCACTATACCAGGTTAGGAAACCTCCTCCATCTATAAATATGCAGCTGTTGGTTGGTAGGTATACACCGTTTGAGTGACAGTCAAACATCCTATGCATAAGTTGCCTATCTCAGAAATAATAAAAAAAAAAAAGGACTAAAGGAGACTTATATTTAACTTGTATGATTACAAGACTCTTATAATGGTATGTACACTTTTATGTCCCATAAGTCAAGCAACATAGGTGATTTTATTGTATGGATAAAAGTAATAACCTATTTTCTTTTTGAGATTAACAATCTTTCATGCAGGTCACACTTTTTATTTTTTCCCTCAGAAGATGAGTTTAAAGTGAACCATTGGCATATCTATTTGACAGACTGACAGTATGTTATATCTCTGCAAGGATTGTGTATTAAGTAGCAGATTAGTGGTATGACCTCTGCCTTTGATGCAGAAAACTCATGTTTAAATGATACCATTATATCTCCTTGAGGCAAGTCACTTTTACATGTTCTTGCCTTATACACACAACTTTTATGTTACAAGATAAAACACATGTGATCTTCTTTATCTATAAAGACATTACTAGTGTGTGCATGGCTGAAAGCATGTCTGGGGTTCCAGCAGGGGGTTTCATTTAAAATGCAAACGTAGATTTAACACAACCATTTTTTGTCTTGAAATAATGTGACAACCCAGAGCCATTTTTTCATGTAAAACTGAAGGGGAAAAATCTGTGGATAATATTACTTTGCTAGCGGATGAGGAATATATAGTGCTATAAAAAGCAAGGGTATATTGTACCCTTATGGAACACCCACAATTTTTCTTCCTCTAACAATAAAGTTAATAATTATCTTCTATGTGTTTGAATAACTGCTCTGTACAAAGACATTAGATTAGAAAAATTTTCAAAATCCCAAAGAAAATATAATTTTAGCACCCCAGTGAGTGCTGGTATACCATTGGTCACCAACCGCTCTTCTTCCTTGGCTGTTTTACCATACTGCCCATGCACTTAAAGGGACATTCTGGTTACAATTTAAATGTACATAGAAGAATTTCATCTTTGAATAGAAACACTTTTGTAATATACATGTATTGGCAAAAATGCTTCTAGTAAAAGTTATCACTGATTTAGTGTTAACATTTTTCTCTGCATGTGCATGTGAAGCATAGCTTGATATTCTCAGTGCACCATTATGTTAAACACTGCAGCTGCTCAGCATGCTAGTGGGGCTTGTATCATATCAGCAATTAGCAAATTAAGTCATTACCAGATGGTACAAGCACCTTAGGTTCTCTGAGCAAGTGTTGTGTTTAAAATGCTGATGCACGGTGCATACTTAAATACATTTTTGAAACAGCTATAGTTTTTTATTAGATGCATTTTTGCTAATACATGTTTATTACTAAATTGCTTCTATTCAAAACTGAAATGCATCCATCTGGATTCCAATTTTGGCTGGAATATCCCTTTAATTAGCTAAATGGAAAATGCAGAGTCTCCCTGCTTTTTGGAACGTGAGATTATTTTAGGTTATTTCCTATGGGATGGGAGGTATGATTTCTGATTGGATGTACTACCGAATTGCACAAAAAAGAACAGCCAATGGAGAAGGGCTGCCAATGACCAAATATAAACCAGCATTCACAGTGCTGCAATTATATTTACTTTGACATTTTTAACATGCTTAATACCCTCAGTACTGTGTTAATATTTAAATTCATGGCTGATAATTGTTGATTTTAGTCTCCCTTTATCCTCATATAAGTTTACTCTTTCAAGAACAAATAATCAAAAGAACTCAAGGAATCCAGATAGGATTTATTTCATTTTTTTTTTTTTTTCTTTAAGTGACTGTAATGTCAAAAGTAAACTTTTGTGATTTATTTTATTTAGTTTGCTTCCTTTGTTGAAAAGCAAACCTAGGTAGGCTCAGGAGCAACTGCTGATTGGAGGTTGCATATATATGGCTTTTGTCATTGACTCACCTGTGTTCAGCTAGCTCCCAGTAGTGCATTGCTGCTCCTGTCACAAAGGATACCAAGAGAATGAAGAAAATTTCATCAAAGAAGTAGACTGCAAAATTGCTTAAAATTGTATGGTCTGTCTGAATCATGAGCAAAATAATCTAGGTTTCATATCCTTTAAAAATAGTAGTAAGGGTGCAATTGCAAAGAAATAAAGAAGCCATGGCTAGGAATCCTGATTTGACTGTTATATTGGAATGCTATCATGCTGTGTTCTCTTATAAGACATATTATTAAAAATCAAGTGACGAAAAGCCCATTCATCTAATGTTAACTGAATACAAGCTTCCAAACTTCTCAAACTTAAAAAAAAAATGCTTTAGAAGTCCTAAAAGTTTTAATTCAAATCCTACACCATTAGTTGATATGACCTTGATTTAAATTGAAAATCTTTCTTTAAATAAAGTTACAGAGAAAAAAAGCTGCCCTATTAGACAGTAGAGAAGATGAAAGCACACACTCTTTTGTTATAAAGAATACAAGTGATGTAAAGGTGATACATTAAATGTCTAATAGAGAAGGAATAAAGTGCACGCTTTCAGGACAATGCTGGAACATAGCACACCACTGTGTCCTAACATTTTCTACTTTTTCTTTTTTGTGAAACATTAAAGGGACAGTAAATGGGAGAACTATTTTCAATGTATTAGCAACATTGACAGATATTTTATTTCTGCTCCCTACTTTGCTAATAATAAAGCTTTGTTGCTGCATAATCCGGCCAGTCGCCATAGCATTTCCTTTAAACTTTTTTTCCCCAGACACACAGAAGGAGGCACTATTGCTGCACTACAGAGTAGTATAGGATCTCTATTAGAATGTATGCAGTATGCCATCTGTCTGATTGGTTGTACCACCGCATGGACTTGAAGGAAGGTGACTGGTGTCTAGGCGAATAATACAGAAACAATGGAGCAATGAAAAAGTGGCATTAGCATAGTAGAGAGCAGAGGTACAACGTTACTAATACTGTCCCTTTAACTGTTTTACCTTTCAATTTTATTTGCAATCATATTTAAGTATAATTTACTACAAGATACTATCGGCTAGATTTAGAGTTTTGTCGGTAAGGACCCGCGTAGCTAATGCTGGCTTTTTTCTGGCCGCACCATAAAAATAACTCTGGTATTGAGAGTCCACATAAAGGCTGCGTTAGGCTCCAAAAAAGGAGCGTAGAGCATATTTAACGCAGCTTCAACTCTCGATACCAGAGTTGCTTACGGACGCGGCCAGCTACAAAAACTTGCTCGTGCACGATTCCCCCATAGGAAACAATGGGGCTGTTTGAGCTGGAAAAAAAACTAACACCTGCAAAAAAGCCGCGTTCAGCTCCTAACGCAGCCCCATTGTTTGCTATGGGGAAACACTTCCTACGTCTGCACCTAACACCCTAACATGTACCCCGAGTCTAAACACCCCTAGCCTTACACTTATTAACCCCTAATCTGCCGCCCCCGCTATCGCTGACCCCTGCATATTATTTTTAACCCCTAATCTGCCGCTCCGTAAACCGCCGCTACTTACATTATCCTTATGTACCCCTAATCTGCTGCCCCTAACACCGCCGACCCCTATATTATATTTATTAACCCCTAATCTGCCCCCACAACGTCGCCTCCACCTGCCTACACTTATTAACCCCTAATCTGCCGAGCGGACCGCACCGCTATCATAATAAAGTTATTAACCCCTAATCCGGCTCACTAACCCTATAATAAATAGTATTAACCCCTAATCTGCCCTCCCTAACATCGCCGACACCTAACTTCAATTATTAACCCCTAATCTGCCGACTGGAGCTCACCGCTATTCTAATAAATGTATTAACCCCTAAAGCTAAGTCTAACCCTAACACTAACACCCCCCTAACTTAAATATAATTTAAATCTAACGAAATTAATTAACTCTTATTAAATAAATTATTCCTATTTAAATCTAAATACTTTCCTGTAAAATAAATCCTAATATAGCTACAATATAAATTATAATTATATTACAGCTATTTTAGGATTTATATTTATTTTACAGGTAACTTTGTATTTATTTTAATCAGGTACAATAGCTATTAAATAGTTAAGAACTATTTAATAGCTAAAATAGTTAAAATAATTACAAAATTACCTGTAAAATAAATCCTAACCTAAATTACAATTAAACCTAACACTATACTATCATTAAATTAATTAAATAAAATACCTACAATTACCTACAATTAAACCTAACACTACACTATCAATACATTAATTAAATACAATACCTACAAATAACTACAATGAAATAAACTAACTAAAGTACAAAAAATAAAAAAGAACTAAGTTACAAAAAATAAAAAAATATTTACAAACATAAGAAAAATATTACAACAATTTTAAACTAATTACACCTACTCTAAGCCCCCTAACAAAATAACAAAGCCCCCCAAAATAAAAAATGCCCTACCCTATTCTAAATTACTAAAGTTCAAAGCTCTTTTACCTTACCAGCCCTGAACAGGACCCTTTGTGGGGCATGCCCCAAGAAGTTCAGCTCTTTTGCCTGTAAAAAAAAACATACAATACCCCCCCCAACATTACAACCCACCACCCACATACCCCTAATCTAACCCAAACCCCCCTTAAATAAACCTAAAACTAAGCCCCTGAAGATCATCCTACCTTGTCTTCACCTCACCGGGTATCACCGATCGGTCCTGGCTCCAAAATCTTCATCCAACCCAAGCGGGGGCTGGCGATCCATCATCCGGTGGCTGAAGAGGTCCAGAAGAGGCTCCAAAGTCTTCATCCTATCCGGGAAGAAGAGTAGATCCGGACCGGCAACCATCATCTTCCAAGCGGCATCTTCTATCTTCATCCGATGAGGACCGGCTCCATCCTGAAGACCTCCACCGCGGACCCATCTTCATCCGGCGACGTCCAACTGAAGAATGACGGTTCCTTTAAGGGACGTCATCCAAGATGGCGTCCCTCGAATTCTGATTGGCTGATAGGATTCTATCAGCCAATCGTAATTAAGGTAGGAATATTCTGATTGGCTGATGGAATCAGCCAATCAGAATCAAGATCAATCCGATTGGCTGATCCAATCAGCCAATCAGATTGAGCTCGCATTCTATTGGCTGATCGGAACAGCCAATAGAATGCGAGCTCAATCTGATAGGCTGATTGGATCAGCCAATCGGATTGAACTTGATTCTGATTGGCTGATTCCATCAGAAAATCAGAATTTTCCTACCTTAATTCCGATTGGCTGATAGAATCCTATCAGCCAATCAGAATTCGAGGGACGCCATCTTGGATGACGTCCCTTAAAGGAACCGTCATTCTTCAGTTGGACGTCGCCGGATGAAGATGGGTCTGTGGTGGAGGTCTTCAGGATGGAGCCGGTCCTCATCGGATGAAGATAGAAGATGCCGCTTGGAAGATGATGGTTGCCGGTCCGGATCTACTCTTCTTCCCGGATAGGATGAAGACTTTGGAGCCTCTTCTGGACCTCTTCAGCCACCGGATGATGGATCGCCAGCCCCCACTTGGGTTGGATGAAGATTTTGGAGCCAGGACTGATCGGTGATACCCGGTGAGGTGAAGACAAGGTAGGATGATCTTCAGGGGCTTAGTGTTAGGTTTATTTAAGGGGGGTTAGGGTTAGATTAGGGGTATGTGGGTGGTGGGTTGTAATGTTGGGGGGGGGGTATTGTATGTTTTTTTTTACAGGCAAAAGAGCTGAACTTCTTGGGGCATGCCCCGCAAAGGGCCCTGTTCAGGGCTGGTAAGGTTAAAGAGCTTTGAACTTTAGTAATTTAGAATAGGGTAGGGCATTTTTTATTTTGGGGGCTTTGTTATTTTATTTATTAGGGGGCTTAGAGTAGGTGTAATTAGTTTAAAATTGTTGTAATATTTTTCTTATGTTTGTAAATATTTTTTTATTTTTTGTAACTTAGTTCTTTTTTATTTTTTGTACTTTAGTTAGTTTATTTCATTGTAGTTATTTGTAGGTATTGTATTTAATTAATGTATTGATAGTGTAGTGTTAGGTTTAATTGTAGGTAATTGTAGGTATTTTATTTAATTAATTTAATGATAGTATAGTGTTAGGTTTAATTGTAACTTAGGTTAGGATTTATTTTACAGGTAATTTTGTAATTATTTTAACTATTTTAGCTATTAAATAGTTCTTAACTATTTAATAGCTATTGTACCTGGTTAAAATAAATACAAAGTTACCTGTAAAATAAATATAAATCCTAAAATAGCTATAATATAATTATAATTTATATTGTAGCTATATTAGGATTTATTTTACAGGTAAGTATTTAGCTTTAAATAGGAATAATTTATTTAATAAGAGTTAATTAATTTCGTTAGATTTAAATTATATTTAAGTTAGGGGGGTGTTAGTGTTAGGGTTAGACTTAGCTTTAGGGGTTAATACATTTATTAGAATAGCGGTGAGCTCCGGTCGGCAGAATAGGGGTTAATAATTGAAGTTAGGTGTCGGCGATGTTAGGGAGGGTAGATTAGGGGTTAATACTATTTATTATAGGGTTAGTGAGGCAGATTAGGGGTTAATAACTTTATTATAGTAGTGGTGCGGTCCGCTCGGCAGATTAGGGGTTAATAAGTGTAGGCAGGTGGAGGCGACGTTGAGGGGGGCAGATTAGGGGTTAATAAATATAATATAGGGGTCGGCGGTGTTAGGGGCAGCAGATTAGGGGTACATAAGGATAACGTAGGTGGCGGTCGGCAGATTAGGGGTTAAAAAAATTTAATCGAGTGTCGGCGATGTGGGGGGGGCCTCGGTTTAGGGGTACATAGGTAGTTTATGGGTGTTAGTGTACTTTAGAGCACAGTAGTTAAGAGCTTTATGAACCGGCGTAAGCCCAGAAAGCTCTTAACTACTGACTTTTTTCTGTGGCTGGAGTTTTGTCGTTAGAATTCTAACGCTCACTTCAGACACGACTCTAAATACCGGAGTTAGAAAAATCCCATTGAAAAGATAGGATACGCAATTTACGTAAGGGGATCTGCGGTATGGAAAAGTCGCGGCTGAAAAGTCAGCGTTAGACCCTTTTTTGACTGACTCCAAATACCGGAGGTAGCCTAAAACCAGCGTTAGGAGCCTCTAACGCTGGTTTTCACGGCTACCGCCAAACTCCAAATCTAGGCCTATGTGATTTAAAGAGACAGTCTAATCAAAATTAAACTTTCATGATTCAGACAGGGGGGGCATGCAATTTTAAACAAATTTCCAATTTTTTTTTATCATCAAATTTGCTTTGTTCTTTTGGTATTCATTGTTGAAAGCAAAACCTAAGTAGGGTCATATGCTAATTTCTAAGCCCTACAAGGCCGCCTCTTATCTCAGTGTATTTAGACAGTTTTTCCCAGCTAGACAGCAGTAGTTCATGTGTGACATATAGAGAACATTGTGCTCACTCCCGTGGAGTTCTTTAGGAGTCAGCTCTAATTGGCTAAAATTCAAGTCTGTCAAAAGAACTGAAATAAAGGGGGCAGTCTGCAGATGCTTAGATACAAAATAATCACAGAAGTAAAAAGTGTATTAATATAACTGTGTTGGTTATGCAAAACTAGGGAATGGTAATAACGGGATTATCTATCTTTTTAAGCATTTGCAATTCTGGAGTATACTGTCCCTTTAATTTTATATAACATTAAATAAGAGTACCTTGGGGGTGGGGTATGGACAGATCTTATTTGGAATCTTATTGACAGTAGCAGAAAGGACCATGGCAAGGTCTGTACCACTGTTATAATGAAAGAAAGCTAAGTCATCCCTATAGCTCAAGAAATAAATAGATTCAGATAGGAGAAAAAAGGCAGGCTATTATATTTATGAGAATCTATTTATGAATAAATAATATAGCAACGATAATGACTTAAAGAAGAACTAAACTCCTGTGCTTTGTTCTTGCAGTAAACGTTCATAAAATCTGCTTGCCGTCACCACATATATCTCAGGTTTTGAGCGCATTAGTTAACGGGGATTTTGTCCAGACCTCCCCTGTAAGCTAAGAAAAATAATAAGATCAATTTGATTGTGGGCTGAAGCTGGAGTTGTATATCTAATAAGAAAAGGAAAAGTAGAGGGGAAAAATTGAGTTAGGAAGTAAACATTAGGGACCCAGAGATGTTATTGTATCTAATAAAAAAAAAAAACCTTTTTGGCTGCTTTCTTTGTTGCCTGCCTCTAGGGCATATGTGAGTAGAACAAGTCTCTGCTTATGAAAGTTCTCATCAGGGATTCAAAGCTACCTGATAAGAAAAGTTTTTCAACTCTGCTTTAAAAAAAATAGCTGCCAAATATTCTCTTTTTTACAGACTCTTATAAATGCTAACCTATTGCACTGGGAACTATATTCAAGATTGAGATCATTATTATAAGGGTGTAACATGTTCCCCTTTCTAACCAGTTTCTTTCCCCTTGCAACAAATAAGATTTAAAAAAAAAAAAAAAAAGAAAAGAAATTTGAAAAAGTATAGACAATGTATAAAAAAAAATATAGCAAAAAAACAAAACTGTATCGAATAATAAAGAAGGAAAAACATTGTAAAATAATATTAATTTATGTTCCTAATAGACAATGTGCACAACACATTTTTTTGGATGATTTGTTTGTTAGAAAAAAATGTATTTCTCTTTGCCCAATTGGGATGTCTTGTAAATGAAAATCTGTTAGTCCACAATTTTCTATGGAGAAAATTTTAAGGAAAGCAGCTAAAACAAAGTAGCAACTAGTGCTACTGCTACAAACCAGCAGCAGTATATTTTATTTATTTACTATTATTGTTTTTAATGTTTTTAATGTAGGCAGGATTGTAAATAACAAAAGTGAAGCTCACATAGGACTTAATCAGTTTTACAGTGAACAGTATAAAACCTGATATTTGTATGCAATCTCATCTTAACAGTAAGGGTTTTAACCACATGAGCTAATCAAATGCTTTTTAGTCTAAATCATCATACACATGAATTAATGGAACACTGAACTCCAGAATTTCTCATCCATAAGTACAAGCTTTTTATAATGCAACTGTATCAGTTGATTACTTCCTAATAATGTTCAGTGGCTCATATATAATTCATGTTAATGCTCATTTATTGATACTTTCTGCTAAGTTGTGAGGGAATATATTGCTGTTAGAAGTTTCATGGTACGATTTAGTAATAGTAAATAAATTGCTGTGGAGGGAGGTATTTTGGTGTCTTCTGATAGAAAAAGAAAAGGTACAAGACAATTATATTATCCAAAACATGAGAGACCAAAATATCATAGTGTACATTGCAGGATAAGTATGGAAACGGGAGGAATATTCTGACCAATGGTGGGTATTAAGTCTTATATAATTTCCATGATTAAGGCTTAGTTTATGATCACTATACATCTGTATCCAGGACACTATTACAGCATCAATTTGTTGTTTCAAAACAGCTATCTTACTAGCTTAAAGCGACAGTCTAGCCAAAATTTAAACTTTCATGATTCAGATAGGGCATGCAATTTTAAACAACTTTCCAATTGACTTTTATCATTAAATCTGCTTTGTTCCCTTTGTAGTTTTTTGAAAAACTAAACCTAGGTAGGCTCAAACTGATTTTTAAACCATTGAAAACCGCCACTTAGCTCAGAGAATTTTGAAAAATGTTCACAGTTAGACAGTATTAGTTTGTTTGTGTCATATAGATAACATTGTGCTCACTCCCGTGGAGTTATTTAGGAGTCTTCACTAATTGGCTAAACTGCATGTCTGTCAAAAGCACTGAGATAAGGGGGTAGTCTGCAGAGGCTTAGATACAAGGTAATCACAGAGGTAAAACATGTATATTAATATAACTGTGTTGGTTATGCAAAACTGGAGAATGGGTAATAAAGGGATTATCTATCTTTTTAAACAATACAAATTCTGTTGTAGACTGTCCCTTTAAACTTGAACAGTGGTATTTTATTAACAACATACTTAGAATATATCATTCTAGCATCAATTTCATCAGTAAGGAGGACACACCTACCCAAATGTCCAATAGTTCCTCAAACTTGAGTGACTTTCCTGGAAGCCCATCTGGAAACACATTAACACACAGCTCCCCTCACCTTTAATGCTTAAATGTAAGTACAGTCTAGGAATGCTCTTTGTTAGACTTGTAAAACAATAATATCATAAAACAAATATCATGTTTTGTATTTACTCTATAGTGTTAGTTCATCAAAACCTAAACCAATTGAAAGATAATACATTACCATCTACAGACCCTACATGGAGACCCAAAATACCCCTTGAAACTAAAGCATATAGGATGTCCACTTTGTGTGAGGCAAATAGGTATTTAGTGATGTAGACTGGAGAGTAGTATGTTCTGGATGCCTACAGTATGGAGACCACATGAAAAGATTCTCAATGCCACCAATTATCTACCATTGCTTTAAACACTATGATATAGAAACACACTGAACTTTTGAGGCTGCTTTCTTAAAACCTTCACTTGTTTTCAAAACATTTGTGTAGTAAAAAGTTGACATTGGGACTGTAAAGTCAAAAATAAACTTTCATGATTAAGATAGAGTGTGTTAGCATTAGGAATTTTAAACAATTTTCAATCTTTATTCTCAAATTTTGCTTTGTACTCTTCATATCCTTTGTTGCAGAGTAACGCTAGTTGGTCTCATAGGACTTCATGAGGGAGAACATGTCTTTAGCACTATATTGCATAAATGTTTCAACAATGTTTGTAGCAATGTTACACAAAGTTGCAAACACTGCTTCCATACAGTTTAAAAACATGAATGTTTTGCTGATATCATGCATATCTTCCCCAGACGTTAAGTCCACATATGCACTGTAAAGTGTGTAATATTGTTAAGGGTTTTAAAAAATTCTCACATAAACTGTCTAGCTTAAGCTAAATCTTTGAAAAAAGTATCTCTATTTTGTTGATATATACAATGTATATGAAGAAACAACAGCAGATATACATAGCCCTTTTTATTAGAGTTGATATATATATTTTTATGTAGAAACAGTGGAATATAGTATCAGTATGCTATGATGATGTTATGTATATCTGGGTTGAGACAGAAAGTTATTAAGAACATAAAATCAAATACACATTCAAGGGTTAGATTTGTTTTCAATCTGTCTGACTTCTACTCTACATCAGGGAATTTTGATCTGTATACATTAATATAATATGTATAAGAAGAGGCTAAAGTGTATATGTTTACTTTAATTATAGATAATGGAATATAGTCTTTATAAGAATATATCAGCTGGACAATGTCAGATCCATTTTTGGTGCTGTATTTACGTGGGTATTTCACCATTAAGAGCTTATCTCTAGCTTATATCGCGTTATGATAGCTTATATTGTCTAGAGTCAAATCCTTTTGCTAAGTGGTTAAATCATTTATATTGTTTAGATATATGCTAGAGCTAAGCTATGAAGAGGTTATAACTATTTAGGTTATGATAAGTTTAACAGGCCCATTTATCAAAGGGCTTGCGGACCTGATCCGACACTGCGGATCAGGTCCGCAAGACCTCGCTAAATGCGGAGAGCAATACGCTCTCCGCATTTAACATTGCACCAGCAGCTCACAAGAGCTGCTGGTGCAACGCCGCCCCCTGCTGACTCGCGGCCAATCTGCCGCCAGCAGGGAGGTGTCAATCAACCCGATCGTATTCGATCGGGTTGATTTCCAGCGATTCCTGTCCGCCTGCTCAGAGCAGGCGGACAGGGTTATGGAGCAGCGGTCTTTGTGACCGCTGCTTCATAAGTTGTGTTTCTGGCGAGTCTGAAGACTCGCCAGCAACACGGCCCTTCAAGCTCTGTACGGAGCTTGATAAATGGGCCTGCCAGAGTCTATTGTGATAACCATATCTAGCATGTTGGTATGGGAGTGAGAATAGTTAAGTGGGAGTGGTGTGGATATTTCCCTGGGAATATAAGCCTCAGGTGATAGAATTACTATTATGGTCTATGATTACGGCACAATTGTAAGCTGAAACGTGTAAGACCGATCTTTTTTCACAACACTGGTTGTTGTTTTTTATTCAAATAAAGTGTATATTTTGTAAGATGCCTGGATCACTTCTGTTTTTCTTGGTTAGTTTAAAAGCATGTGCACACTCCTGAAGTCCTATGAACCCAACTAGGCTTACTCTTCATCAGAGGATAGCAAGAGAACAGGGATTAGATGTTAAATGTCTTTGAATATAGGATTTGTTGAAGTCTGATGGATAGATAGATAGATAGATAGATACTGTAGATATAGATAGAGAGATAGATGGATAGATAGATAGATAGATAGATAATAGAAGATAATTGCCCATCAATATTGCAAGTCCTGATACAGCCAGGGGTCCAAGCTCACATTAATGATTTGAATATCAGATAAAGATTTAACTAAATTTTTTCCAATACATTGAAACCCTCTCTGGCATTTTAGAGGTTATTCTCAAACCTACCCGAACTGTAACCCTAACCACCATATTTCCTCCACTTTCCAGCCATTGAGATGTAGAACAGCAGACCTTTTCCTTGGGATTTGCTATATATTAGTAGAGGTAATTTTCCACACTTGATCTTCTACAACATGAGGTCCATAAAATGTAGCCAGATACCAATCTGCTGCTTGGCACAGCTAGTTCTATCTGCAACCAAAAATATTGTTCCAGATCTACACTACATGTTTTTCTCCATTACACAAAGTGCAAATTACATTTCATCCATAATGTTAAGCATTTTATTTCCTACATCTGTTTATTCCTTTTTATAAGTTGTGAGCACAAATCTTTATCTTGTTTAATTATATGGGTCTATTTACATTGCTTCACCTGCTTTTTCTGTTCTCATTGCTTCATTAAACTCAAATCTAAGGCCGCTGTGGAACTTTGCTATTTTAAATTATGGCCATGACAGCTATGTATAATAGCAAGGGAAAAACACTGCAATCCAGACATTAATTGGATCAGAGCACGGAAAATTACGGAATACTTCAAGCTTGTATAATTCCTTTTTGCTTTGGCATTACGGCCTTGCCTCTCTCTTTTTTCAATCTAATATCCTTTTCATTGCAGTTTTTATTCATTCCTGCCTTAACTTTCAATATCATCACTTCAATATTGCTATTACTATTTTCCGTTGCCCCTGACACCGAGCCTCACATACATAATGATATTAGGCCTGGAAATAAAGAAATAAGGGAATAGACTAGTGAACAAAGGGGGGAAATATTGAAGAGAATTTATGAGAAAAATAAAAATTTCCAGTATTTTTTTACAGGTTTAGTTATATATAATAAATGGTAATACCAGGTGATGGTCATTACTTGTTACTGCATAATCAATGTTACATAAACTAAACAATATTATTATTTTAGTTTAGTTTTTGATGACCTAAAGCTTTGACGTTTGTTGACTCTGGTATTAAGGTTCAAATGCTTTCCCCACCTCCCACTGACTGAGTCTGATCCCTGATATATGAAGTAAATAGCCCATATGTCTTCCCCATGCAATCAAGAGGTAGGGTTGATCCTTTCTTGAAAATACTGACTGTGCTAATTAGCATACATTTGCATAAATAAACTTTTAAAGGGACATGAAACCCAAATATTTTCTTTCATGATTCAGAAAGAGCATGCAATTTTAAATAACTTTCTAATTTACTTATATTATTTAATTTGCTTCCTTCTCTTGTTATCCTATGCTGAAAGTTTTATCTAGGAAAGCTCAGTAGCAGCAAAGAACCTAGGTTCTAGCTACTGATTGGTGGCTGCATATATATTTACCGATTCTCATTGGCTCACCCATGTGTTCGGTTAGAAACCAGTAGTGCACTGCTGCTCCTTCTACAAAGCATACCGACAGAATGAAACAAATTTGATAATAGAAGTGAATTGGAAAGTTGTTTAAAATTGTTTGTTCTACCTAAATCATGAAAGAAAATATTTGGGTTTCATGTCCCTTTAAACTTTCCAGACATTTCTGTTCTGTTCAGAAGCACTATCTGCAGGTATCCCATGGTCAATATAAAAATGGTGAATACTTTATCCAATGGGGTATATTTATCAAGCTCCGTATGGAGCTTGATGCCCTGTGTTTCTGGCGAGCCTTTACGCTCGCCGGAAAAACAAGTTATGAAGAAGCGGTATAAAGACCGCTGCTCCATAACCTGTCCGCCTGCTCTGAGGTGGCGAACAGACATCACCAGAAATCAACCCGATCGAATACGATCGGGTTGATTAACACCCCCTGCTAGCGGCCTATTGGCTGCAAAGCTACAGGGGGCGGCATTGCACCAGCAGTTCACAAGAACTGCTGGTGCAATGATAAATGCCGAGAGCATGTGCTGTCGGCATTTATCGATGTGCAGCGAACATGATCGGCAATATCGGATCATGTCCACTCGCACAATGATAATTCGGCCCCAATGCTTAGAGCACTGGGTTTCAAACCTGTACTCGGGCATCCCCAACAGGCCAGGCTTTCAGGATTACCTTGGATGAGAACAGGTAAAATAATTATGTTTACTAATCAGCTGATTATTTTACCTGTACTCCAGTTTAGATATCCTCAAAGGATAGGATTGAAAACCAGTGGTTTAAAGTAATAAAAGGGAAGTGAGCAAGGAAACTGTGTCAAACCAGCACTTTTTAGACCACTCATAGGCAAAAAAAAACCTCTAAAGAGAGAGAAAACACAGAATAGTGAAGTCCTGTAAAAAAATTGGCACCAAACAGTTGAAAAGGACCGTGCTCACATAATACAGAGCTATGACTAGCATAAAAGATAGAACAATTTATTGAGGAAACATACAACATAATCACTCGGGTACACACGAGAAATCCAACTCAGAACTATTAGCACAAAGATATGAGACACTGCTTCAAATGGCGTCTCAAGTCAGCGGCAAATCAGTTCAACGGAAGTCCCAACCCTCCTAGTGATGTAATGTCCCAGTGTCCAATCCGATGCACGTTTCACCAGGCGGCTTCTGGCCTTTTCTAGGATGTATTATTCTGGCGGTTATCCTCCTTTTATATGTCCATCTGCCTTCCTCATTAGCTATAAGTAGATCATCTTCTTAACTGCTGCTGGACAGATAGCTCAGTATGCTAAGCACTGTGGCTGAGCTCTGTAGTAACTCTGTAGTAATTGAACCTGCAACCAAGGGTTGCAGGTTCAATCCCCGGCGAGGTCCACTCAGCCTTTCATCCTTCTGAGGTTAAAGTGTCAGTAAACCTAAAAAATAATGTTATATAATTCTGCACGTAGTGCAGAATTATATTAGTGTTATCGTTATAAAAGCTTATATTCCCTTTGAATTTTTTTTAAATATGACAGTCAGACAGAGCAGGAGCGAGCTGCACTTAATGCTATGGCGCGGTCGGCCCGGGTTGTGACTATACAGCTGGCCCGATGCGCTGTGTAATAAAAACAGACCCGCTCAGAAGAGCACAGAGAGCGGGTCTGAAAAACTGTCATATTTTAAAAAAAATCAAAGGGAATATAAGCTTTTATAACGATAACACTAATATAATTCACTATGTGCAGAATTATATAACATAATTTTTTAGGTTTACTGTCCCTTTAATAAAATGAGCAGCGCCTTGAGACCCTTACTGGTGATTAGCCGCACTTTACAAGTAACCAATACTCCCTTCATTTCCAGAGGAATATGCTGTTAAATGTTATGGAAAATACATATGGTACAAACAATACAATAATACATATAAAATCATAAATAAACTTAAAGGGACAGTCAAGTTAAAAAAAAACTTTCATGTTTCAAATAAGGGGGCAGTCTGCTGAGGCTTAGATACAAGGTAATTACAGAGGTAAAACGTGTATAATTATAACTGTGTTGGTTATGCAAAGCTGGGGAATTGGTAATTAAGGGATTATCTATCTTTTAAAACAACAAAAATTCTGGTGTTGACTGTCCCTTTAAACTAGATTTTTATGAAAGGTAATATTAAAGGGACAGTCTATTTAAATTTAAACATTCAGGATTCAGATAGGGCATGCAATTTTAAACAACTTTCCAATTATCCTTTTATAATAAAATTAGCTTTGTTCTCTTGGTATTCTTTGTTGAAAACTAAACCTAGGTAGGCTCATATGCTAATTTTAAGCCCATGAAGGCCACCTCTTATCTCAATGCATTTGACTGTTTTTCAGTTTTTTGCCATATAGATAACATTGTGCTCACTCCTGTGGAGTTATATTATTATTTTATGAAAGTGTCTGGCGGGATTTTAATCCACCAGCTATGAGCTGGCTTACAGGTTAGGAAGCAGAGGAGCCCTATCTATCTTTCTGTATCTATGTTTATATCTTTCCATCTATCTATCGATCTAACTATGTATGTATCATGCAAACACACTTTTCTTTACATATTAAAAACAATAGAGGACTACGCTGTGGTATCTCATCTTTGGGTTGTTGCCTTTAAATGAATAATGCATACACTGGCACTGTAGTCTCACGACTGTATTTGTTTCCATACAGAAACAAAAAAACTTCTATTTGCATAGCTTGCTAATGTCTTGCTTGCCTACACTGAATATATTAAAGGCACACTAAAGTAAAAATGTAACTTTCATGATTTGATTTCCAATTTACTTTCATTATCCATTTGTCTTTTTCTATGCACCAGCTTTTACTGAGCATGTGCAATAGTTTCATTGCACATGCATATGAGTCTGTGATTGGATGACAGTTGTCACATGATACGGGCTTCAGGAAACATAAGCACATTTGGAAATTTGAAATTCAGAATAAGTGCTATTGTTTGTATTTGTTGGTTATGCAATTCTGCTGTATGTAATAGTGCTTAAACTTAAAAATACATTTTACTTTCCTATGTGTAAATGTTTGCCAATTGCTCTTTTTCTTTAGTGCACAATAACTTAGTTTCCCAGTGTTTTCTTTCATATCTAATTTTCACACAGGTTGTGTATGGAGAACAAGGAAGCAAATTAGTCTTTATCAGATTTCTATTGTACCTGAGGAATCTCTGAATCAAAGCGCTGCCGTCTCCAGTCCCATGATTAATGATGTGGCGTCCTCTCTTTCTGACCTTGGAGAGAGGGGAAGAAAAGATAGAGAGGATTGTGGTTGCCACGATTAGACTCAAGGGTTCAGCATTACTTTATCTTTTTAAAGATGCTGACGAGATGTCCATATGGAAGTGGTTCGTTTGTAACATTCATCCTGTGTGCAGCACACAAGGCACTTGTCCTCTTGTCTATTCCCATAGCAAATCAAGGGGGCAAGTGTCTTGTACCTTCAAATTAGCACTTTGTTAAAACTGTTTCTTTGGAGAACCTATATCTTGCTGTTCTCTCAACAGAAACTGCCAAATAAGATGAGCCATTGTCATGTAAAATAATGTGTGTGCTTATGAATTGCTTATTCTCCCCACGTATCTCTATTTTCCCCTCTCTCTCTCCCTCTCTCCATCTCCCCACATTCCCTTCTCCCTCTATGCACCTCCCCTCTGCCTGTCTCTCCCTCTGTTTTATACCCCCCTCTTTCCACCTCTCTGCCTTATCTCTCTCCCCTTTCTCTCTTTTTTCTATTTTTCTCCCTCTCCTCTCTCTTTCACCTTGTCTTTCTCTCCTCTCTCTTTCACCTTGTCTTTCTCTCCTCTCTCTTTCACCTTGTCTTTCTCTCCTCTCTCTTTAACCTTGTCTTTCTCTCCTCTCTCTTTCACCTTGTCTTTCTCTCCTTTCTCTTTCACCTTGTCTTTCTCTCCTCTCTCTTTCATCTTGTCTTTCTCTCCTCTCTCATTCACCTTGTCTTTCTCTCCTCTCTCTTTCACCTTGTCTTTCTCTCCTCTCTCTTTCACCTTGTCTTTCTCTCCTCTCTCTTTCACCTTGTCTTTCTCTTCTCTCTCTTTCACCTTGTCTTTCTCTCCTTTCTCTTTCACCTTGTCTTTCTCTCCTCTCTTTCACCTTGTCTTTCTCTCCTCTCTCTTTCACCTTGTCTTTCTCTCCTCTCTCTTTCGCCTTGTCTTTCTCTCCTCTCTCTTTCACCTTGTCTTTCTCTCCTCTCTCTTTCACCTTGTCTTTCTCTTCTCTCTCTTTCACCTTGTCTTTCTCTCCTCTCTCTTTCACCTTGTCTTTCTCTCCTCTCTCTTTCACTTTGTCTTTCTCTCCTCTCTCTTTCACCTTGTCTTTCTCTTCTCTCTCTTTCACCTTGTCTTTCTCTCCTCTCTCTTTCACCTTGTCTTTCTCTCCTCTCTCTTTCACCTTGTCTTTCTCTCCTCTCTCTTTCACCTTGTCTTTCTCTCCTCTCTCTTTCACCTTGTCTTTCTCTCCTTTCTCTTTCACCTTGTCTTTCTCTCCTCTCTCTTTCATCTTGTCTTTCTCTACTCTCTCTTTCACCTTGTCTTTCTCTCCTCTCTCTTTCACCTTGTCTTTCTCTCCTCTCTCTTTCACCTTGTCTTTCTCTCCTCTCTCTTTCACCTTGTCTTTCTCTTCTCTCTCTTTCACCTTGTCTTTCTCTCCTCTCTCTTTCACCTTGTCTTTCTCTCCTCTCTTTCACCTTGTCTTTCTCTCCTCTCTCTTTCACCTTGTCTTTCTCTCCTCTCTCTTTCACCTTGTCTTTCTCTCCTCTCTCTTTCACCTTGTCTTTCTCTCCTCTCTCTTTCACCTTGTCTTTCTCTTCTCTCTCTTTCACCTTGTCTTTCTCTCCTCTCTCTTTCACCTTGTCTTTCTCTCCTCTCTCTTTCACCTTGTCTTTCTCTCCTCTCTCTTTCACCTTGTCTTTCTCTCCTCTCTCTTTCACCTTGTCTTTCTCTCCTCTCTCTTTCACCTTATCTTTCTCTTTTTTTCTCCCTCTTTCCCACATTCCCTCTCTCCTTTGTCTCTCTCTTTCTCCCTTACTGTCTCTACATTTCCCTTCTCTTCTTCCCCCATCCCTGTCTTTTTCCTTTTTATTCCTTCCTCCCCCATTATTCTCTCTCTCTGTCCTCTCCATTTCACTTTATACACCTGTCACTGTGTCACACACAATGTCATAGTCTTCTCTTGTCATTTCTCCCTCTCTCATTCTCTCTCTCTCCCAATGGTGTCACTTTCTTTTACAGTTTTCTTTGTCCTATTTATTGATGTTAGTGCAGCATATATGTTTCCTGTCAGTCAGATTCATTTTGTCAGAGCTTGTTTGTCATAAGTCCCCCTGTTTGTTAGAATAATCTCCTTATTTGTAAAAGTTGTGCTTATGTTTGTCTGTGTGCTGCCTGATTATTATCTTAGTTTTCTGTCATTGTGAGTCTCACTATTTCCACAAAGGTCCCCTTTTGTCAGTTTGCTGCCTGTTTATCAAAGTAGTCTTCTTTGAATATGTGAGTAATTTCTATGCTTGTGAAACTGTGATCCCTTTTCATTAGATGTTTGTCAGGGGGCCTGTTGTATGCCAATCAGTCAGCATTTTGTTACAATATGGCCCCAGCTAGTGAGATGATGCCTGTCTGTCACTGTCTCGTCTTTACTGTTTGTCAGACTTGGGTTCAAGCCTCACTCTTAGACCCTTGAAATAACAGTATTTTTAGCTTATATTGTTTCACTTCACACTTAAAGGGATGCTAAACCCACATTTTTTTTTTCATGAAAAAATTTATAATTTACTCCTATTATCAATTTCTCTTTGTTCTCTTGCTATCTTTATTTGAAAAAGCAGGAATCTAAGCTTAGAAGCCGGCCCATTTTTGGTTCAGAACACTGGATAGGGCTTGCTGATTGGTGGCTACATTTAGCAAGAGAACAATGAAAAATTGATAATAGGAGTAAATTAGAAAGTTGTTTAAAATTGCATGCTCTATCTGAATCAATAAAGACAAAAATTGGGTTTAGTGTCAACTTTAAAGTGACCACACAAAACATTAATGAAATTAAGCTGGTCTGCAAAAACATAGGACCGACATTTTCTCATAGTTTTAGCATCCTGATTATTCTCATAATGCTACTATTTAGTGTGTGAAGTGGCATGTTTAGGGTTTGTGCTGCCTGAGAGCCAAAGACGTTCCTGCTGCCTTCCAAGCTTACATGGCACTTTATGAGTATGTAATATCTGCTAGAAAGCTTCTATCTAAGCAGGTTATAAAAAAACACTGAAAAGTCAGTATTAAATATATTTTAATACAGATTTGTTTTTTGCCCATTTTGATTTAAGTTGCTACAAACAGTAGACGACGGCCACTCCAAATTCACAGGCCGTATATGATCTCAGGCACAGGCCAGTGATGTCAGACGCCACAGCAACTCAGCAACTACGGTAACATTGCTGGTTAGGAAGCAGTGAACCAACTGCTCAGTAGCGATCAAGAAAAACGGAATCCAGCAGCAAAATAGTGGAATAAAAAGAGAAGTTTTATTTCAACACTTAAAAAAATGTACAAACCATGGACAAAAAGGACTGACGCATTTCGCGCCCCCTAGTGACTGCTGAAGCCGCACAGCTATATAGTGATTTACAATCTACAGCAGGTTAACCCTTAATGTCCCTTCTAAAGATAATAGCAATAACAGGAACATTAAAAGCATTTGACTAGCACATACAAAATCCAATTAATATCTTCACAGACAGACAAAGGATGATATAAAGAAAGAAAGAATGAAATGCATAATACATAATATATGCAAAATATATACAAACATTTATGCAAAAATTATATAGAGCCTATAAATTTCATGACAGAAAACTATGAGTTATAGCAATGATACATAGGAAATAATACATTAATAATGTCAAGATTCCACAATATTGTCCTTACAAAAAATATATGTATATATATATATTCACATAAATTACTCACATAAATTAATAAATACAACTATAATAGATAATATATATGTAGAACCTATAACTATAATGATAAAAAATGAACAAAATTCAGCAAATTTGGGCTTTATACAAAGCCTCTGGATTTAGGCTTGTATATTCAGTATAGTTCTTTTTTATCAAGAATGTAATACCTGTTACCCCCTCTAGGTGGAATATGAGCCAAATCAATAATTTTCACAGAGAAGTCACCAATACTTGTGAAGTATTATTGAAATGTCTTGCAACAGTGGAATATTTATTGTAATTTTTTACATCATTCACATGTTCACTAATTCTCACATTTACCTCTCTCGTTGTTTTACCAACGTACTGCACATGACAAAAATTGAATTCCAGAAGGTAAATGGCGAAACAGGTTTTGCAATTGGCGTAATAAGAAATCTCATACTCATTGTTATCAACTGTTGACTTAAACTGCCTTGTTACTTCCATCATATCACATGTAAGACAAGTTCCTGCTCCACACCTAAAATTCCCATTTCTCATAAGCCAGTTGACACCCCTAGTTGATGTTCCACTTGGGATCAGTCTCGATGCTAATGTCTGAGGCTTTTTTGATACAAATTTACACTTTTCAGTCTGACTATGATGAATATTATCATCAGCAAGAATAGGTAGATTTCTTTTCAAAATAGATACAATTTGCGGAAACTGTTTGTTGCATTCAGTAGTGAATACAATACTATATTTAGAAGAAATATCAATTTTTTTGGTCTTCCCTGGATTGATTTGCATAGTTTTCTTTTTTTTTAAGTGTTGAAATAAACTTCTCTTTTTATTCCACTATTGTGCTGCTGGATTCCGTTTTTCTTGATTTAAGTTGCTGCCGTGGACTTTGTATACATAGTTTAAACTACACAGAGGAGAAGAAGAGCAAGGCTAACATGAAGGAAACACACATAAAGACAGAGAAGTAGATAAGGGGAGGAAGCAGGGCTCCCTGCAGGGCCGGCTCAACACTGGGGTCAAATGAACCCAGGCAGCACTTGACAAGGGGCAGCGCATCAATGACTGAGCCAGTCACTGTCAGATGCAAACCACTCCTGTCCTCTGTCTCCATGGCGGAAGTCACAGGCTCCCAGCAGCATAACCTCATCATGCAAAAAGACGCAGAACTGGTCAGGGATGACATTCAAAGTTGGAGAAGTGCATCTCTTACCCAACTTCCTGACCACTTATTGTGCAATTGTGTATAAGCATCGGTTGCATGCAGGTAAACAGGCAGGCTTAGTAAGGTCAGCGGCAAGGCCTAGCAGGTTGGTATGCTAATCAGTAATGTTACTTCTGGGGAGAGCCTAAGGTGCTTGTACCATTTGGTAATGACTCAGTTTGTTAATTGCTGACATGGTACAAGCCCTACTGGCTCTCTGAGCAGCTGCTGTATTTAAAATGCTGGTGCACTGAGAATATCTAGCTATGCTTAACATGCACATGCAGAGAAAAATGTTAAGATTAAAACAGTAATAACTTTTACTAGAAACATCTTTGCCAATACATGCATATCGCAAATATGTTTCTATTCAGAGATCTAATTCATCTATGTGCGTTTAAATTTTGACAGGAATGTCCCTTTAAGGACAGAAAGAAATACACTCCTGCGCATAGAAACCAATCAATGTGCAAAATGTTGGAAGGTCAGGATTCTGCATTCCATAGAATGCACTACAACTTCTCTGGAGGAGTGGAAACGCTACAATATTCAGATTTAAATAATAGGAACATAAGGCAAAATAAATGAGTATATTGCTATTTGGTTCACTGTTCATAATTAAATATTTTGAGCTAGATTACAAATCAATAAGCAATATTGCGACCGCGCTAAATAGCACACATATTACAAGCTGAAAGTAAACAGTTGTGCTTGAGCACAAACAAAATTTGCGCTAATCGGATTAGCACACCTGAAGACCTCGCATAAAGTGTAACGGTTAAAAAAAAGTTGCACAAAGCACATTGCAAAGACATTATAATAAAGTGTTACACTCATATTTACAGTTTCTGATAAAACATTTTTAAATAAATGTTATGACATTTTTTTCTAAGGGTTAAAAAAGGGATATATGGTATATGGCAATGTATGTAACTGGAAAGGGCTGGAAAGTGTGTGTATATATATATATATATATATATATATATATATATATATATATATATATATATACTTTTGAGCCATTTCCAGTCAAATTCCTTTAAACTTGAGAAATGATTTAATTTTAATTATTTACTTTAATATGTTTTAATGTGTTTTACTCTCCATTGAAGTCTTTCGGAGAACACATTAACACAGCCGCCGTATCCAAAGTCCAGAAGTTAGCACACACCTGACTTTCGCTTGCATGCAAAATTTTTACTTCCAACTAGTAATACGCATGATAACTCGACCGTGTTAAAATTTAACTTTGAGTGCAGTTAGCATGTGAGTGAAACATTTCATTAGAGTGCCACTTATAATCTGGCGCTTTATGGGGAATCAAATTTTGGTTTACCATCCCTTTAATCAGTTTGCAGCTGGATATTGCTTGTATAGTGTGGTCCTTTTCTTGATATTCTGTGACTTGCTAGCCAACATGAAGTACCTTGTTAAAGGCACATTAAACACTAAATAAATGCTAGATAGAGCGATGCAGTCAAAGAAAAGTTTATTCAAAGAATAACATATAGATATAGTTTTTAAAGTTTCATTAGTCGTTTAAATATTGACAAAATAAGTGTAAAGCTTTGGTGTTTATAAAACAATGTGAGCTGCCATGTTGTAACTTAGGTTACCTTCTCTGCTGTGGCCAATTAGGGACAGTTATAAATAGGTCACTAGATTGTGCGGCCAATGGCTGTGAGGAATATAACAGTGTTCTGTATGTCCACTTCTAATAGGAACTAAAAAGCTTACACTTTCAGAATGGAATTACAGGGAAAAAGGACATAATAAATAATGAAAATATATTGAAGAGTTATTTATATATATACATTTGATTATATTACCAATGTGCTTAATGTCCCTTTAAAGCTAAACTTAGAAAAAAATAAGCCTTTAATGTAAAATGGGTGTTTGAGTTACAGCCCACCATCAATGCTTTCAGTGCTTTTCATTATTGTTACTAAACACTTCAAACAGCTCCTTTTCTTTGACCCAATCAATAGTACAGCCATCTGAACGTAAAAGCAATTTACTTGGCACCCTGATTCCTTAACACGCACTTCCCACTTTGCATGAGGAAATTAAACCCTCGCTAGCTAGTCAACCTTCTCTTTCCTGCAATGTTTTCTGAGCACCATGAGATTATCATCTCATGGGTTTTGCAAGCTAGGTCTGTAATTGATCTCAGGAGTCATGTTTGTATTTGGGGTCTGTATGCTTATTCAGGGCCAGATTACAAGTGGAGTGCTAATTTATCGCACGCCTACAAATGGGCAAATTCGTGTGCACTAGTATTACTAAGATGAGCACAAATATCACTTTCGTGGAACCGATATTTTGCGTTCAACTTGTAATCTAGCTCTTAATGTTCAAAGCTGGTAAATTTCACACAGACACAAAAAGGCATTTATTAAGTTTTTATAGAGATAGTCAAGTCCAAAATAAACTTTCATGATTCAAATAGGGTATGTAATTTAAAACAACTTTCCAATTTACCTAGGTAGGCTCATATGCTAATTTCTTAGACCATGAATGCTGCCTCTTATGTGAATGCATTTTGACAGTTTTTCACCACTAGAGGGCATTAGTTCATTCATGTGTGTGATATAGATCACATTGAGATCACGCCTGCGAAGTTACCTAGGGGCAAGCACTGATTTGCTAAAATGCAAATCTGTCAAAAGAACTGAAATAAGGGGACGGTTTGCAGAGGCTTAGATACAAGGTAATGACAGAGGTAAAAAGTATATTAATATAACTGTGTTGGTTCTGCAAAACTGGGGAATGGATAATAAAGGGATTATCTATCTTTTTAAACAACAAAAATTGTTGTGTTGACCGTCCCTTTAATTAAAAAAATAGAACATTATTAAAGTTTAGCGGAAATGATTCATTCAACAATACTACTATAAACAAACTTTGATCGACCTATGGAATATGAAGTTGTAGAGAAGGTACAGCACACAAAAATGTCTATAATATTTATTAGACATTCTAGATTAACTTCACTACATGGATTAGCATTAATACAGTAAACAATTATGATAACAACGTATTTACAAATTAATGATTCAAATGATTCCGGAATTAGGGGTCTGTTTGTGGAATTTACAGTTGATGTGATGTTATAATAATGATGTTGTAGTGTCATTATTTAAAATGTTACCCATAACCCACTGCAGCCCTTTATTGGACAAGCCAACTACTTTTATTATGGCTTTGTAAGTGTGTCAATATTTTAAATCATTTGACATTTGGAATGTTACCATATTTATTGTGGTATGAGGGAGAAAAGCTATATGTTATGGGAGAGATACTGAAGGTTAGAAACAAAGGCAGAGACTGTCAAGAGAGTAACACAGAAGGATAGATAGATAGATAGATAGATAGATAGATAGATAGACATATATATATATTTAGATAGACAGGGAGAGAGAAAGAGATAGACAGACAGAGAGATAGATAGATAGATAGATAGATAGATAGATAGATAGATAGATAGATAGATGATAGATAGATAGATATATAGATGGATAGATAGATAGATAGATAGATAGATAGATAGATGGATAGATAGATAGATAGATAGATAGATGGATAGATAGATAGACATATATATATTTAGATAGACAGGGAGAGAGAAAGAGATAGACAGACAGAGAAATAGATAGAAGATAGATAGATATATAGATAGATAGATAGATGGATGGATAGATAGATAGATAGATGGATAGATAGATAGATAGATAGATAGATAGATAGATGGATAGATAGATAGACATATATATATTTAGATAGACAGGGAGAGAGAAAGAGATAGACAGACAGAGAAATAGATAGATAGATGATAGATAGATAGATAGATATATAGATAGATAGATGATAAAATGGAAATAGGGATCTGCTTGGGTTGCAATAATAGGGTTAAATGAGCAAGTTGGCTTGGAAGCCAGACAGCTGTATTGTGGGCTAGTAAACTTTCCCTGCTTACAGTAGAATGTTTTTATTAACGCATATATATTTAATGGAATATGTAATTTCATTATTGTATTTATCTGTCTTTTTAGTAAATAAAATCCAACGTAGTGCACCATTTGAAAAGTCTGGACGTCCCTGCTGTCTTCCTACACAATGGAGTACATGTTAATTTTTTATATCGCCTGATTTTCCTGTGATTTCCTGAGTTTTTTTGTGTATAAGGCAATGCTGTTTTGTGACTTACACAAACTTCAAAGCAGTGTGCAAACCCATTTACATTTGTCCTCTGATTTTAATAACCCTTCATAAATAGAATAAAGAAAGTTCTATATATATACTATATATGTATATATATATATATATATATATATATATATATATATATATATATATATATATATAGTGTGTGTTTATATATATATATATATATATATATATATATATATTAATTGCTTTGATATTATACAAAGCTAAGATCAATTAACTGCTCTGGAAAACATAGGAAGTGTCTTCCCACTTGTTAGTAAGAGTTTTTAGTGAATCTAGGCCTGTATTTCAAGTTTAAAAAGTATCATGTTGTAATAATTAGTTTTTTTTGTATACCACATGACTAAAGGTGGTTTTGTGGATAGAAAAGAGTTACCATGTGTTCAGTTCTTTTAGTATCCTATACGCATTGCACTTTTTACTGCAAATCACCAACATGTATGTGTGACGAAAAGTCGCGTGGCTTGTGGTTGGGAGGATATAAATGGCTTCTAGTCTTGCGCTTATTCAGTTAATTTATGGAGAACTGAGAGCAGACGGCTCCTGTCAAGATGAGATGTGAGATCTTGGTACAAGACAACATCTATGTGTTATGCTGGTGTATAATTATGTCCCTAAGGATATAATCGATGTCAAAGACATGACATTTGCCACTCCAGAGAAGGTGCTGATGACAGTATATCTTTCTGTACAGTGAGTTCCCTGTTTGGATAATATTATGCCATATTGCAGATCGAGTTTGTCTATCGCAAAGTAGAGGGTTTTTGAGCTATTGTGTGTGTGTGCATCTATAGATAAAGCATTGCTATTTATAGCCTCCATATTTCTATTTGAACTGTAGGTGGTTGTCACAACGGGATATTTTCTGCATTGTAAGGGATATACAAGTAATAAATTAATAAACTGCTCTCTGTTGCAGTAGGGGTTTATTTATGTATTCTGATATACTGTCCATTACTATTTCTGTTGCAGCTTCTGTAAAATATAAAAAAAATGTTTTAGAGAAGCTGCAGACGAAACATTGTACTGCCACACCCACATAAAGATTTAGACCAATTAGTAAAGTAAAATGGCGCTGCATTAGTAATCAAAGTAGCTGCTGATTGGCTGATCCACAAGTATCTTATAATGAGGACTTCACAAGAAACACACCAGGCGCACTTCTTGGCCTCCATTACATATGCAGCGTCGCCCGCAAAATCCTCAGTCGCCAGATTCTACCCGATTTTGGTATTGCATATACGGCGTAGCATACAAGTTACGCGCGTATATTTCACCCTTCGGACGTAATTTTTTTAGCCATAGACTAACATAGAAAAGCTGCGCAATTTGGTATCCAATATACAGCGTAAGGACTTACGTGGCGAAAATGGAGAAATCTTACTCCATTTTTACCTCACCATAAAAGGCAGCCTTAGCAAGCCTTGCGCTGAGTATGGGAGCACCGTAACTCCCGAAAATCCCTGCAAAAATAAACTAACATCTAACGCATGCGCAATGTCTATCTACCTGTCAACCGCAATCCCCCACCACAATAACTGATAAAGTCTATTAACCCCTAAACCGCCATAGCCCACAACGCAATAAACCTAACCCCTAACTTAACCCCCCCTAACCTAACACCCCCTAAATCAACTAAAATTACCTAATTTACAAAATACTAACGTTACTATTACATTTAAAAAAACTAACACTACTTATATATAAATAAACTAAGTATAAAATTGCGGGTATATGGGTTTTACGTGTCGGGCTTATTTTTGGGAGGCGTGTTAGACTTTTACGTGATATTTCTTATTTTCTTTACTTTTATTAGGCGCCAGCAGTTTCTAAAGTGGCGTAAGTCACTGGCGACTCCAGAAATCTGTATTTACGCTCATTTCTGGACATCGCTAGTTTATCTGACTTACGGCACTTAGGAAATGCGGGCGCCGTATATGTAATACCCCGATGTGCAAGGTGAAATTACGGGCGGCACGGGTTCCCATGCTTGCGCCAAAACCTGCGCCGTATATTTGATTGCGCCCCTTATATTCTTTTTAATTTGAAATAAGCTGCAGAAGAAACAGGACAGTGGTGATTTTTTTTTTTACTTTCTGGTCCCGCTCAACCCTTGAAAAGAAATGAATTATCTTTAGCAGTGAAATGGTTAGAGAGATCCTTCTAATTCTGATAACCTAAATATAATAGGCATGGTAGTTATAGTTTTATTCATTTGCTTCAGCTCTTTTCCCTGTAATATATGTCTTTATTTCATGGTTTCCATTTCATAAGAGACTTTAATTCAAATTTCATATAATTAAAGGGATAGTCTAGTCAAAATTAAACTTTCATGATTCAGATAGAGAAGGCAATTTTAAGCAACTTTCCAATTTACTCCTGTTATCAATTTTTCTTCTGGGTAGTGCTTGCTGATTGGTGGCTACATTTAGACACCAATTAGCAAGCTCTACCCAGATGCTGAACCAAAAATGGGCCAGCTCCTAAGCTTATATTCTTACTTTTTCAAATAAAGATACCAAAAGAATAAAGACAAATTGATAATAGGAGTAAATTAGAAAGTTGCTTAAAATGGCATGCTCTATCTGAATCATGATAGTTTAATTTTGACTAGACTATCCCTTTAAACAGTAGAATAGAAGCCATATTGGCACATTTTTATAAATGTAAACACTGGAACAATATTTTAAATAATTTATTTTCTGGTTATTGCAGGTGACACAAATTACCATTGTGCTTAATTGGGACAATACACGTTCTGGTATAAAAAAAGGCATGTTCAAAATAAGTATTTGCAAATAGGCAATGTGACAGTGCTATATTGTTTAAAAAGTCATAAAAATCAAGAACACATTTTTAAAACTCTATGGGGTAGATTTATTAAAGGACGAGTGGACCAGATTCGCTGTAGCGAATCATGTCCGCTCGACCACACTAAATGCCTACAGCATACGCATTTAGGTGGTATAGAAGTTAAAAAGGGACAGTCAACACCAGAAGTTTTAGTTTTTTTAAAAGATAGATAATCCCTTAATTACCCGTTCCCCACTTTTGCACAACCAACACAGTTATAATAATACACGTATTACCTCTGTGAGTACCTTGTATCAAAGCCTCTGCAGACTGCCCCCTTATTTCAGTTCTTTTGACAGACTTGCATTTTAGCCAATTAGGGCTCACTCCTCGGTAAATTCAGGTGCACAAATCAATGTTATCTATATGAAACACATGAACTAACGCCCTCTTGTGGTGAAAAACGATCAAAATGCATTAAGATTAGAGGCGGCCTTCAAGGTCTAAGGAATTAGCATTTGAACCTCCTAGGTTTAGCTTTCAACTAAGAATACCAAAAGAACAAAGCAAAATTGGTGATAAATAAATTGGTGATAAAATTACATGCCCTATCTGAATCATGAAAGTTTTTTTTGGACTTGACTGTCCCTTTAAGGAGCAGCCGTCTTGCAACAGCTGCTTCTTAAATTACGTTTCAGGCGGACCTGAAACGATGGGGCTCTGAAGCAGCATCCACTGCTTAATAAATAGAGCCCCATGTGTCAAAAACAACATGGATTAAGTTATAAACCTCTATATTAATTTAAATGAACATGTTAACAAATGCTAAATCACTTGAAAATGAGGCAGTAAAAAGCTGATTTGTAAACACCACATGAACATCTCTATGTAAAGAAAAGATATTTTACCTAAAAAGTTCCTCAGTAGCCACACCCCATTGTGGAACCTTACAGTGAAGGTCAATTTAGATGAATCGGTGCCTGGTTTTTATTAATTCTATTAAAAACAAGGGCACTTTAATTAATCAAAATTGACATTTCACTCGTTTTCTTCAAAAACGTACCTTTTAATCCTGACAGCAGCTCCAGCAATTCCCCCTGCCATCGGAAGCCTCTTCATACGTCAGAAATGACGGATCGGTCATCCTCCAATCACGGTTTCCCCCCCCCCCCCCCCGGGGAAATCATGGCTTGAGGCAACGCATTGATTGGAGGAAGCCGGATTCATCATTTTGGACATGCGAAGAGGGGTTGTGACGGGCTGAGGAATCACTGCAGCGGCTGTCAGGATTAAAAGGTAAGTTTTTGAAGAAAACGAGTGAAATGTCAATTTTGATGAATTAAAGTGCCCTGGTTTTTAATAGGATTATTAAAAACCGGGCACCGATTCATCTAAATTGATCTTCACTTTAAGCACACAATCCAGATGCTTGTTCTGGAACGTACAAGGCTGTGTGCATCCTCATGTGCAAGTGCAGTCACTTTATTTTTCTTCTTAGTTCAAAGAAGTTTGCTATGAAATCTCATAACATAATGGTCAAATCTCGTGAGATTATAGGGAAATGTCATAAAATCGCTGTAAAGTAAGTGTCAATTCAGCATTAAAGGGACACTGAACCCAAACTTTTTCTTTCCTGATTCAGATAGAGCATGCAATTTTAAGCAACTTTCTAATTTACTCCTATTATCAATTTTTTTTGTTCTCTTGCTATCTTTATTTGAAAAAGAAGGCATCTAAGCTATTTTTTGGTTCAGTACTCTGGACAGTACTTGTTTATTGGTGGGTGAATTTATCCACCAATCAGCAAGAACAACCCAGGTTGTTCACCAAAAATGGGCCGGCATATAAACTTACATTCTTGCATTTCAAATAAAGATACCAAGAGAATGAAGAAAATTTGATAATAGGAGTAAATTAGAAAGTTGCTTAAAATTTCATGCTCTATCTGAATCACGAAATAAAAAATTGGGGTTAGTGTCAATTTAATGACATTAATTGTCTGTTGCTTTTGTTAGTACTTTTTTGCCTGTTTTGTTTAAAATAAGAATAAAATACAAAGCCATGAAATGACAAAACAATAGGTGTTTAAACCCAATTAATAATTAATATGTAGATTTGTATTATTTAAGCCCATTAATCCTTGCCGCATTTCTATCTGAAGTGTACGTTTAATTAGTTCTCAGAATAGCTTTATAAATATACTAAGTATTTTTTTTTTATTTCCTTACTGTGCTGCAGTGACAGCCCAGGGCTCATGACCTAGGCACCAAGCCTATTTTTAAGTCAGCCCCGCAATTATAAAATAGGTTCTCTTGGTCCCCAGTAGCACCGTGTGTTACCCACGCAATGCCTGGTGATCGGGAGATTCTTTTATGCATGGCTGGACTGTTTCACCATAGTCTTAATTTGTCTTGCTTCAAGAAGAGAGGGGATATTATAAAAAACATCAAGTATATTAAAGTATAATAAAAATGAGGATAAGTGTATTCTGCAAAAAAGAGCAACACCAGGACAAGAGGTCGTAATCTTGATCAAGTAACAGGTTCAGGAGGAATTTGTGTAAGTGCATATTTATCAAAAGGGTGGTTGATTCATAGCGGTGGTAGAGACAAATACTGTATAAGGGAGTGAAAGAATTACAGGGATATGTACAAGGCTATCCTAAAAATGAATGAAGCTTACATGTACAAATATGAGTAGACTTGATAGGCCTTCTTGTTCTTTTGGTTTCTATGGTCTGACAGTAAGTCCACGTGAAACATCTTAAGAGAAAATGCACAACTCTTCATTGGTTGGTGTGTTTTCTTTTGTACTCTTATCTTCTGTTTTCTTACTAATTTAAGCCCCTTTTATGAAGCTTCGGGCCCTGAGTCTGGAGCACTTATTAAGTAGCTGCGGTCTTAAGATCATCCTGGTCAGCTTTGGCTGAGATGATTGACAAGCTCTACACTTAAAATCATTGGGGGAGGCTGCAGGAGCTATTGCTTGTACAACAATAACCGCTCACCACAATGCTGGGAAGAAATATTGTGGGATTTCAATTCCCCTGTGCCTAATTGTCCTCAGCAGATAAGACAGGATAAGGGAAAACTAGGTTTCAACATGGTGGCAACCATTAAAACTAAATTTCCTTGTCGAAATTAAATTTTTTACACTTATTTATTCAATATTTTAACATTTTATCACTAATATTATTAAGTTTTTGTCCCCACCATCATTAATAATATTGCTATTTTTTGTGTTAACCTTTTGCCTGACACAAAGCCCAGGAAGCAATCTCTCTACTCAGCAATTATAATTCCAGGAATATTAAAGAAGTTATGAGTGGACAGAAAACCTGTCCACCCACAAATGCCACCAGTGATAAAGCATTGGCTGGCAGAATTTAAGATTGAGAGCTCTCTTGTGCAAACCTATCCCCTGGCAACCAGTCGTGCAAGAGCAGGGTTTGTCAATCATCCAGGCCTGCTCAGTCTAGGTTGTTTTAAATCCATCACCTCTGATATTGTGGAGAGGATAGGAAACAGTGGTTTTATGACCACAAGGTGCTCCATAGCTTCAAATGTAGCTTCATAAATGAGCCCTTAGTCAGTTTGACAAATTTGACTCATAGGGCTCCATCGTTTCAGACTTATGTAAAACTAAGTTAACCTCTCCGCCACCTAAAAGGTGGTGGATGGAAATCATCTCAATCCAATCCAGATGATTGACAGCCCCTGCTAGCAGCCGATTGACTGCCAGTGAGGAAGGGGGCGGCATTGCACAATTATTTCTGGTGCAATGATAAATGCAGACTCAAAGGTGTATATATTTGTATAGATCTATGTATGTCTACATATGTACATGTATGTATGTGTGTCTATATGCATGTGTATGTATGTGTGTGTCTACATATGTACGTGAAGGTATGTGTGTTTACATATGTACATGTATGTATGTGTGTCTATATGCCCGTGTATGTATATGTGTGTGTCTACATATGTACGGTCTACATATGTACGTGAAGGTATGTGTGTTTACATATGTACATGTATGTATGTGTGTCTATATATGCACGTGTATGTATGTGTGTCTACATATGTACGCGTAGGTATGTGTGTTTACATATATACATGTATGTATGTGTGTCTACATATGTACGTGTATGTATGTGTGTCTACATATGCACATGTATGTATGTGTGTCTACATATGTACGTGTATGTATGTGTGTCTACATATGCACATGTATGTATGTGTGTCTACATATGTACGTGTATGTATGTGTGTCTACATATGTACGTGTATGTATGTGTGTCTACATATGTACGTGTATGTATGTTTCTCTATATATGCATGTGTATGTATGTGTCTACATATGTACATGTATGTATGTGTGTCTATATATGCACGTGTATGTATGTGCATCTACATATGTACATGTATGTATGTGTGTCTATATATGTACATGTATGTATGTGTGTCTACATATGTACGTGTATTTATGTATGTGTGTCTATATATGCACATGTATGAATGTCTATATATGTACATGTATGTATGTGTGTCTATATATGCACATGTATGTATGTGTGTCTACATATGTACATGTATGTATGTGTGTCTATATATGCACGTGTATGTATGTGTGTCTATATATGCACGTGTATGTATGTGTGTCTACATATGTACGTGTATGTATGTGTGTCTATATATGTACGTGTATGTATGTGTGTCTACATATGCATGTGTATGTATGTGTGTCTACATATGCACATGTATGTATGTGTGTCTACAAATGTACGTGTATGTATGTGTGTCTATATATGCACGTGTATTTATGTGTCTTTATATGTACATGTATGTATGTGTGTCTATATATGCACGTGTATGTATGTGCGTCTACATATGTACATGTATGTATGTGTGTCTATATATGCACGTGTATGTATGTGCGTCTATATATGCACGTGTATGTATGTGCATCTACATATGTACATGTATGTATGTGTGTCTACATATATACATGTATGTGTGTCTATATATGCACATGTATATATGTGTGTCTAAATATGTACATGTATGTATGTGTGTCTATATATGCACATGTATGTATGTGTGTCTATATAAGCACATGTATGTATGTGCGTTTACATATGTACATGTATGTGTGTCTATATATGCACGTGTATGTATGTGCGTCTACATATGTACTTGTATGTATGTGTGTCTATATATGCACATGTATGTATGTGTGTCTACATATGTACATGTATGTATGTGTGTCTATATATGCACGTGTATGTATGTGTGTCTATATATGCACGTGTATGTATGTGTGTCTACATATGTACGTGTATGTATGTGTGTCTATATATGTACGTGTATGTATGTGTGTCTACATATGCATGTGTATGTATGTGTGTCTACATATGCACATGTATGTATGTGTGTCTACAAATGTACGTGTATGTATGTGTGTCTATATATGCACGTGTATTTATGTGTATTTATATGTACATGTATGTATGTGTGTCTATATATGCACGTGTATGTATGTGCGTCTACATATGTACATGTATGTATGTGTGTCTATATATGCACGTGTATGTATGTGCGTCTATATATGCACGTGTATGTATGTGCATCTACATATGTACATGTATGTATGTGTGTCTACATATATACATGTATGTGTGTCTATATATGCACATGTATATATGTGTGTCTAAATATGTACATGTATGTATGTGTGTCTATATATGCACATGTATGTATGTGTGTCTATATAAGCACATGTATGTATGTGCGTTTACATATGTACATGTATGTGTGTCTATATATGCACGTGTATGTATGTGCGTCTACATATGTACTTGTATGTATGTGTGTCTATGTATGTACATGTATGTATGTGTGTCTACATATGTACATGTATGTATGTGTGTCTATATATGCACGTGTATGTATGTGCGTCTATATATGCACGTGTATGTATGTGCATCTACATATGTACATGTATGTATGTGTGTCTACATATGTACATGTATGTGTGTCTATATATGCACATGTATGTATGTGTGTCTACATATGTACATGTATGTATGTGTGTCTATATATGCACGTGTATGTATGTGCGTCTATATATGCACGTGTATGTATGTGCATCTACATATGTACATGTATGTATGTGTGTCTACATATGTACATACATGTGTGTCTATATATGCACATGTATGTATGTGTGTCTATATATGTACATGTATGTATGTGTGTCTACATACACTGTGTGCAGAATTATTAGGCAAATGAGTATTTTGACCACATCATCCTCTTTATGCATGTTGTCTTACTACAAGCTGTATAGGCTCGAAAGCCTACTACCAATTAAGCATATTAGGTGATGTGCATCTCTGTAATGAGAAGGGATGTGGTCTAATGACATCAACACCCTATATCAGGTGTGCATAATTATTAGGCAACTTCCTTTCCTTTGGCAAAATGGGTCAAAAGAAGGACTTGACAGGCTCAGAAAAGTAAAAAATAGTGAGATATCTTGCAGAGGGATGCAGCACTCTTAAAATTGCAAAGCTTCTGAAGCGTGATCATCGAACAATCAAGCGTTTCATTCAAAATAGTCAACAGGGTCGCAAGAAGCGTGTGAAAAAACCAAGGAGCAAAATAACTGCCCATGAACTGAGAAAAGTCAAGCGTGCAGCTGCCAAGATGCCACTTGCCACCAGTTTGGCCATATTTCAGAGCTGCAACATCACTGGAGTGCCCAAAAGCACAAGGTGTGCAATACTCAGAGACATGGCCAAGGTAAGAAAGGCTGAAAGACGACCACCACTGAACAAGATACACAAGCTGAAACGTCAAGACTGGGCCAAGAAATATCTCAAGACTGATTTTTCTAAGGTTTTATGGACTGATGAAATGAAAGTGAGTCTTGATGGGCCAGATGGATGGGCCCGTGGCTGGATTGGTAAAGGGCAGAGAGCTCCAGTCCGACTCAGACGCCAGCAAGGTGGAGGTGGAGTACTGGTTTGGGCTGGTATCATCAAAGATGAGCTTGTGGGGCCTTTTCAGGTGGAGGATGGAGTCAAGCTCAACTCCCAGTCCTACTGCCAGTTTCTGGAAGACACCTTCTTCAAGAAGTGGTACAGGAAAAAGTCTGCATCCTTCAAGAAAAACATGATTTTCATGCAGGACAATGCTCCATCACACGCGTCCAAGTACTCCACAGCGTGGCTGGCAAGAAAGGGTATAAAAGAAGAAAATCTAATGACATGGCCTCCTTGTTCACCTGATCTGAACCCCATTGAGAACCTGTGGTCCATCATCAAATGTGAGATTTACAAGGAGGGAAAACAGTTCACTCTCTGAACAGTGTCTGGGAGGCTGTGGTTGCTGCTGCACGCAATGTTGATGGTGAACAGATCAAAACACTGACAGAATCCATGGATGGCAGGCTTTTGAGTGTCCTTGCAAAGAAAGGTGGCTATATTGGTCACTGATTTGTTTTTGTTTTGTTTTTGAATGTCAGAAATGTATATTTGTGAATGTTGAGATGTTATATTGGTTTCACTGGTAAAAATAAATAATTGAAATGGGTATATATTTGTTTTTTGTTAAGTTGCCTAATAATTATGCACAGTAATAGTCACCTGCACACACAGATATCCCCCTAAAATAGCTATAACTAAAAACAAACTAAAAACTACTTCCAAAACTATTCAGCTTTGATATTAATGAGTTTTTTGGGTTCATTGAGAACATGGTTGTTGTTCAATAATAAAATTAATCCTCAAAAATACAACTTGCCTAATAATTCTGCACTCCCTGTATGTACATGTATGTATGTGTGTCTATATATGCACATGTATGTATGTGTGTCTATATATGTACATGTATGTATGTGTGTCAATGGCCTCTATTTATGAAAGGTCTTGCGGACCTGATCCGACAGTGCGGATCAGGTCCGCAAGACCTCGCTGAATGCGGAAAGCAATATGCTCTCCGTATTCAGCATTGCACCAGCAGCTCACAAGAGATGCTGGTGCAACGCCGCCACCTGCTGACTCGTGGCCAATCGGCCGCCAGCAGGGAGGTGTCAATCAACCCGATCGTATTCGATCGGGTTGAATTCCGGCGATTCCTGTCTGCCTGCTCTTTAGACCGCTGCTTCATAACTGCTGTTTCTGGCGAGTCTGAAGACTCTCCAGAAACACGGCCCTATTTACACCGTGGCACCATCCACGCACGGAAATAAACTACAGACAACGTAAGTTAAGATTAATTAGGGGACACACATATTAAGTACATAGATAGGCCCCTATATATGTACGTGTAGGTATGTGTGTTTACATATGCACGTGTATGTATGTGTGTCTACATATGTATGTATGTATGTGTGCACACACCTACACAGACAAATACACCTTTCTTAGCAGTCCAGCACCTTATCATATACCATATTCCTATATATGCCAAAAGAAATGCATAGTTGAAAACTTAGAGAATAACTCCACTATTTGACCTTTTGCTTAGGGCACTTAGTTTTTCAGCACGCCCGCATAGAAGTCTATTAAGTGTGAGATTTAGCACACCTGTGCTGTCTAAAGTGCAGATTACTCTTATCTAGTAATATGAGTGTAAATATAAAAGCGTTATTGTTTTAACTTGCAGTGTTAGCGTACAATAGCACTAAAATGTGTGTGCTCCACTTGCACTCTAGGTCTTAATAATTAATGCAATATCTTATAATTGGTGTTAATTATTAGCAAATCTTTTTAATGAATTTAAACTGTATTATGTTTAATTATTGTGACAAATACCTCATTTTTCAGTAAATACCTATAGCAGATACAGCTCTGCTTATTTTCCTCTGCTTACAGAGGTCATCTAAAGGATGTTTCTTATCATTCTTTTGCCTGGATAATTTTGTGCTTTTCCTCCATGCAGCTAATGCTACCAGTTGGAATTTTATTATCATTTTTTTAACAAAAGATCCTTCTATTTCATTCCCCCTGTGTCCTTGCTTTTTCCCAGCGTGGCTAGGAATTTGTTAGTGAAAATAAAGCGATTGAAATTCACAGTAGACAGTCAGGCACAGCGTGCGGCCCTATTTACACCATGGCACCATCCACGCACGGAAACAAACTACAGACAACGTAAGTTAAGATTAATTAGGGGACACACATATTAAGTACATAGGTAACACTGTATTCAGGATGGCATTGCGATTGTGCTTCTGTTCTCCGTCGTTGTCTGCAACTGACTTGCAGTGACATCTACTGACAGTGGAGAAAATCAGCCTCAAATCCTTGCAATTTTATGCTCAATAGTTTTCTGGAAGCGTGAAATGGGATAACTGTTCCACCCAAACAGTTCTCTTAAATGAACATTTTTTCTTCTTTATTTTTTTTTAAAGAAGGTTTTGAAATGCTTTGCAGGTCTCACTGACAGCCAATTGGTTAAAATACCATATGTTATCCTGCAAAGAACCAAGGATTATTATATTATTAAATCCAAATATAACCAAAAAATAATCATTACAGTTATGTGACCAAAGGGACGTCAACTTCTTATGCTGTTCAATTAAGACAGAAATAAATAGGCATGTATAAAATATGCCTATATATACAGGTGTACCACAGAGATATAGCGGGTTAGTTTCCAGACCACCATAATAAAGTGAATATAGCAATAAAGTGAGTCACACTAATTTTTTTGTGTTTCAGTGCATCTAAAAGTTATATTTACCTTATATTGTAGACTATTAAGTGTGCAATAGCATTATGTCTAAAAAAAAATTCATACATTAATTAAAAAAATATTTATTACTAAAAAATGTTAACCATCATCTGAGCTTTAAGTGAGTCATAATCTTTTTGCGGTGGTGTGTATATATAGGTGTGGCTATATGTGTATTTGTGAAAGAGTGATTGATTTATGGAATAAACTTCCTCAAGAGGTAGTAGCAACAAACACTGTGGGGGACTTTAAAAATGCATGGGACAAGCATAGGGCTATCCTACGAACTAGATAAGTTTATACTGTTAGGTAAGGTGGGGCAGACTTGCTGGGCCTATGGCTCTTATCTGCCGTCAATATCTATGTTTCTATGTTTCTATGTATTTATGTATATTTATGTGTTAATATGTGTATATATAGGTGTGGCTATATGTGTATTTATGTATATTTATGTGTTAATATGTGTATATATAGGTGTGGCTATATGTGTATTTATGTATATTTATGTGTTAATGTGTGTATCTATAGGTGTGGCTATATGTGTATTCATGTATATTTATGTGTTAATATGTGTATCTATAGGTGTGGCTATATGTGTATTTATGTATATTTATGTGTTAATATGTGTATATATAGGTGTAGCTATATGTGTATTCATGTATATTTATGTGTTAATATGTGTATACAGGGAGTGCAGAATTATTAGGCAAGTTGTATTTTTGAGGATTAATTTTATTATTGAACAACAACCATGTTCTCAATGAACCCAAAAAACTCATTAATATCAAAGCTGAATAGTTTTGGAAGTAGTTTTTAGTTTGTTTTTAGTTATAGCTATTTTAGGGGGATATCTGTGTGTGCAGGTGACTATTACTGTGCATAATTATTAGGCAACTTAACAAAAAACAAATATATACCCATTTCAATTATTTATTTTTACCAGTGAAACCAATATAACATCTCAACATTCACAAATATACATTTCTGACATTCAAAAATAAAACAAAAACAAATCAGTGACCAATATAGCCACCTTTCTTTGCAAGGACACTCAAAAGCCTGCCATCCATGGATTATGTCAGTGTTTTGATCTGTTCACCATCAACATTGCGTGCAGCAGCAACCACAGCCTCCCAGACACTGTTCAGAGAGGTGTACTGTTTTCCCTCCTTGTAAATCTCACATTTGATGATGGACCACAGGTTCTCAATGGGGTTCAGATCAGGTGAACAAGGAGGCCATGTCATTAGATTTTCTTCTTTTATACCCTTTCTTGCCAGCCACGCTGTGGAGTACTTGGACGCGTGTGATGGAGCATTGTCCTGTATGAAAATCATGTTTTTCTTGAAGGATGCAGACTTCTTCCTGTACCACTGCTTGAAGATGGTGTCTTCCAGAAACTGGCAGTAGGACTGGGAGTTGAGCTTGACTCCATCCTCAACCCGAAAAGGCCCCACAAGCTCATCTTTGATGATACCAGCCCAAACCAGTACTCCACCTCCACCTTGCTGGCGTCTGAGTCGGACTGGAGCTCTCTGCCCTTTACCAATCCAGCCACGGGCCCATCCATCTGGCCCATCAAGACTCACTCTCATGTCATCAGTCCATAAAACCTTAGAAAAATCAGTCTTGAGATATTTCTTGACCCAGTCTTGACGTTTCAGCTTGTGTGTCTTGTTCAGTGGTGGTCGTCTTTCAGCCTTTCTTACCTTGGCCATGTCTCTGAGTATTGCACACCTTGTGCTTTTGGGCACTCCAGTGATGTTGCAGCTCTGAAATATGGCCAAACTGGTGGCAAGTGGCATCTTGGCAGCTGCACGCTTGACTTTTCTCAGTTCATTGGCAGTTATTTTGCGCCTTGGTTTTTCCACACGCTTCTTGCGACCCTGTTGACTATTTTGAATGAAACGCTTGATTGTTCGATGATCACGCTTCAGAAGCTTTGCAATTTTAAGAGTGCTGCATCCCTCTGCAAGATATTTCACTATTTTTGACTTTTCTGAGCCTGTCAAGTCCTTCTTTTGACCCATTTTGCCAAAGGAAAGGAAGTTGCCTAATAATTATGCACACCTGATATAGGGTGTTGATGTCATTAGACCACACCCCTTCTCATTTCAGAGATGCTCATCACCTAATATGCTTAATTGGTAGTAGGCTTTCGAGCCTATACAGCTTGGAGTAAGACAACATGCATAAAGAGGATGATGTGGTCAAAATACTCATTTGCCTAATAATTCTGCACTCCCTGTATATAGGTGTGGCTATATGTGTATTTATGTATATTTATGTGTTAATATGTGTATATATATAAGTGTGGCTATATGTGTATTTATGTATATTTATGTGTTAATATGTGTATATATAGGTGTAGCTATATGTGTATTTATGTATATTTATGTGTTAATATGTGTATATATAGGTGTAGCTATATGTGTATTTATGTATATTTGTGTGTTAATATGTGTATATATAGGTGTAGCTAGATGTGTATTTATGTATATGTATGTGTTAATATGTGTATAAATATATAGGTGTGGCTATATGTGTATTCATGTATATTTATGTGTTAATATGTGTATTTATGTATATTTATGTGTTAAGATGTGTATATATAGGTGTGGCTATATGTGTATTCATGTATATTTGTGTGTTAATATGTGTATATATAGGTGTGGCTATATGTGTATTCATGTATATTTATGTGTTAATATGTGTATATATAGGTGTGGCTATATGTGTATTTATGTATATTTATGTGTTAATATTTGTATATATAGGTGTGGCTATATGTGTATTTATGTATATTTATGTGTTAATATGTGTATATATAGGGGTAGCTATATGTGTATTTATGTATATTTATGTGTTAATATGTGTATATATAGGTGTAGCTATATGTGTATTTATGTATATTTATGTGTTAATATGTGTATATATAGGTGTAGCTATATGTGTATTTATGTATATTTATGTGTTAATATGTGTATATATATATAGGTGTGGCTATATGTGTATTCATGTATATTTATGTGTTAATATGTGTATATATAGGTGTGGCTATATGTGTATTTATGTATATTTATGTGTTAATATGTGTATATATATAGGTGTGGCTATATGTGTATTCATGTATATTTATGTGTTAATATGTGTATATATAGGTGTGGCTATATGTGTATTTATGTATATTTATGTGTTAATATGTGTATCTATAGGTGTGGCTATATGTGTATTTATGTATATTTATGTATTAATATGTGTATATATAGGTGTGGCTATATGTGTATTTATGTATATTTATGTGTTAATATGTATATATATATAGGTGTGGCTATATGTGTATTTATGTATATTTATGTGTTAATATGTGTATATATAGGTGTGGCTATATGTGTATTTATGTATATTTATGTGTTAATATGTTTATCTATAGGTGTGGCTATATGTGTATTCATGTATATTTATGTGTTAATATGTTTATATATAGGTGTGGCTATATGTGTATTCATGTATATTTATGTGTTAATATGTGTATCTATAGGTGTGGCTATATGTGTATTTATGTATATTTATGTGTTAATATGTTTATATATAGGTGTGGCTATATGTGTATTTATGTATATTTATGTGTTAATATGTGTATCTATAGGTGTGGCTATATGTGTATTTATGTATATTTATGTGTTAATATGTGTATCTATAGGTGTAGCTATATGTGTATTTATGTATATTTATGTGTTAATATGTTTATATATAGGTGTGGCTATATGTGTATTTATGTATATTTATGTGTTAATATGTGTATCTATAGGTGTGGCTATGTGTGTATTTATGTATATGTATGTGTTAATATGTGTATCTATAGGTGTGGCTATATGTGTATTTATGTATATTTATGTGTTAATATGTTTATATATAGGTGTGGCTATATGTGTATTTATGTATATTTATGTGTTAATATGTGTATATATAGGTGTGGCTATATGTGTATTTATGTATATTTATGTGTTAATATGTGTATCTATAGGTGTGGCTATATGTGTATTCATGTATATTTATGTGTTAATATGTGTATATATAGGTGTGGCTATATGTGTATTTATGTATATTTATGTGTTAATATGTGTATCTATAGGTGTGGCTATATGTGTATTCATGTATATTTATGTGTTAATATGTGTATATATATATATAGGTGTGGCTATATGTGTATTTATGTATATTTATGTGTTAATATGTGTATCTATAGGTGTGGCTATATGTGTATTTATGTATATTTATGTGTTAATATGTGTATATATAGGTGTGGCTATATGTGTATTTATGTATATTTATGTGTTAATATGTGTATATATAGGTGTGGCTATATGTGTATTTATGTATATTTATGTGTTAATATGTGTATCTATAGGTGTGGCTATGTGTGTATTTATGTATATTTATGTGTTAATATGTGTATCTATAGGTGTGGCTATATGTGTATTCATGTATATTTATGTGTTAATATGTGTATATATAGGTGTGGCTATATGTGTATTCATGTGTTTATATAAGTTGGAAAAATGGCGTCATAGACTTGCTCTATACAGGGTTGCTACAAACCATCAATTTGTAAAAAGAGCAATATCTGTGAAGCCCAATAAAGCGAAGAGCAATACAATGAGGTATGACTGTATTATTATTATTATTAGCGCTGGGTAGTATTAGGGGTACATACGTACAATGACACTATTTCATGTTAATAGAATACAGATACATAAAAAAAGACAAAACAAACAAATGAAAGAGGAGGAGGGCCTGCTCTGAAGTGCAGTCTACAGGTTGAAGCTTTGAGGTACTCATGTGGTTGCAGCAGTGAGATAGCACCATTGGGATTTATTTAGTTGGTTAGCATTAAAGGGACATGAAACCCAAAAACATGATTCAGATAGAGCATAAACAATTTTCCAATTTACTTCTATTATCTAATTTGTGTTGTTCTTTTGAAGTCCTTTGTAGAAAATCATACCTTTGTAGGCTCATGAGCTGGGAGCTAGCTGCTGATTGGTGGCTGCACATATACGCCTCTTGTCATTGGCTTACAAATGTGATCAGCTAGCTCCCAGTAGTGCATTGTTGCACCTTCAACAAATTATACCAAGAGAATGAAGCAAAATTGATCATAGAAGTAAATTGGAAAGTAGTTTAAAATTTTCAATTTAATGAAAGAAATTTTTTGGGTTTCATGTCCCTTTAACATGAACTATCAAGGGAGATGTGAGTCTTCAAAAAGTGCCTTAAAAGACTATAAACTCCTTTTAATTACAAGATTTCTAGAGTGTTACTATAAAATAAAATATCAGTCTAAACATTTTTTAAAAATGCCTACAGTTGCTTCTATCTTGTGTGTGTTTCTTTGTGTGGGAGTGTGTGTAAGTGCCATTGTGTATGAGAAATTGTGTCACTTTGTGTTTGCCAGTGTCTTTCTGTGTGTGTATTTGAGACTGTATGTGAGAGAATCTGTGTTAGTGTGAGAGAGAGAATGTGTGTGTGAGAGCGGTTGTGTCTTTGTGTCTGTGTGTGAGTGTTTGAGATAGAAAATGTATGTGAGTGTGTGTTAGTGTGTGTTTGAGATAGTGTGTGAGAGTGTGCTAGTTTGTGTTTATTTGAAAGTGTGTGTGAGAGAGAATGTGTGCTAGTGTGAGAGAGAGTGTGTGTGTGTGTGAGAGCGGTTGTGTCTTTGTCCTTGTATTGTTTGCATGTGAGTGAGTGTTTGAGAGAGAGTATGTGTAAGTGTGTGTTAGTGTGTGTGAGAGATAGTGTGGGAGAGTGGGTGAGTTTGTGTTCATTTGAGAGTGTGTGAGAGAGAATGTGTGCTAGTGTGTGAGAGAGAGTGTGTGTGAGAGTTGTTTGTGTTTGTGTGTGAGAGAGTGTTTGAGAGAGAGTATGTGTGTGAGTGTGTTTTAGTATGTGTGTGAGATAGTGTGTGAGTTTGTGTTTATTTGAGAGTGTGTGAGAGAGAATGTGTGCTAGTGTGTGAGAGAGTATGTGTGTGTGTGTTTGAGAGTAGTTGTGTCTTTGTGTTTGTGTGTGAGTAAGTGTTTGAGAGAGAGTATGTGTGTGAGTGTGTGTTAGTATGGGAGAGTATGCAAGTTTGTGTTTATTTGAGAGTGTGTGTGAGAGTGTTTATGTGTGAGAGAATGTGTTTGTGAGTGAGAGTGTTTGTGTGAGTGTTTGAGAGAGTGTATGTGTGTGAGTGTGTATTAGTGTGTGTGTCAGAGAGTGCGAGTTTGTTTTTGTGTGCTATTATACAAAATGTTGCTGTGCTGTGCACTCCGCAAAAAGTGTTCAGGTTTGGCCTGAACTAAAGGTGGCAACCCTAGAGTCAGTAAATTGCATCATTCTTAAGAAAATGTGATATCATCCGTTAAAGCAAATTTTACAAATTGTTCAAAATGGCTGATAAAAAAATGAAAACATTTTGCTCCAGAGAACAGATTTGATAATATGTAATGTGTGTTTGTGCCATATGTGAGATACATTTAGACTTCTTATAAAATATATATTATTTTGCATTCAGATGCCTTTCATAGGCAGCTCCAATGTCTTGATGTGTTAAAATATTAATGTGCCTTTCCTTTGAAACTTTAAAACATTCCATTCTAAGAGCATTGTGTCAGTCTGTGATTATTTATATTTACTACCATGGAGTTTGAACTGTCAGAATTCCATAGTCTTCAATTCTCTAATACAGTTGAGAAAATAAAAAGTCACTGAGCTCTTCAGTATGACCCAAATTTGTGCTACCAATGTTTGTCTATGGAGATGCCGGATTTTATGTACCTTTTAGCAATAGGTGTGGCTGATACACCTAAATTGAATAATTAGTAGGGATGTCCACATATGTTTGGCCATATATTTATTAATATACTGGGCGATAAGCCTGCCCAGAGGGCGGTCTATGTTTAAAAATACAAACCCCCAAGCTAAAGTTACAAAAAATAAAAAAAAAGTAAAATTACAGAAAAAAATAAACAAAACTATCCAAAATAAAAAATTTAAAATCCCCCCAAAATAAAAACTCCCCCTAATCTAATACTAACTTACCAATAGCCCTTAAAAGGGCCTTTTGTAGGGCATTGCCCTAAGGTAAACCTCTCTTTTGCTTAAAAAAAAATACGCCCTAACAGTAAAAAACCCCACCCAACCAACCCCCCCAAAATAAAAAAAACCTAACACTCAAAAAACCTAAGCTATCCATTGCCCCTAAAGGGGCATTTATATGGGCATTGTGGCGGCGATCCTCAGCGGCGTGGAGGCTCCGGCGTACACTGGAAATTTATTGCAAGGTACCGCATTCAATTTGGGGTAAATTGTATTCCTATTGGCTGAAATTTTGAAATCAGAGCTACTGAAATCCTATTGGCTGTTCATCCTATTGACTGATTTAAAAATTCCAGCCAATAGGAATGCAAGGTACCCCAATAAATATGGGGTACCTTGCATTCAATCTTCAGTGTGCGATGGACAATCGCATGAAGAGGAGCCTCCATGCCGCTGAGGACCGCCGCCGCTGAGGACCGCCCCTAAGGATCCATGCATCGGGGAAGCCAGTTCTGCATCTCCACTCCGTGCCGCCTTCACTTTGCTGAAGATAGAAGATGATGGAGTTGCCTGGAAGAAGCCACACCTATAGCCACACCTATATATAAACAATTAGCTAAATTACAAAAAAACCCCACTAAATTACAGAAAATAAAAAAAAAACAAATTACAAGATATTTAAACTAATTACACCTAATCTAATAGCCCTATCAAAATAAAAAAGCCCCCCCCCAAAATAAAAAGAACCCTAGCCTAAACTAAACTATCAATAGCCCTTAAAAGGGCCTTTTGCGGGGCATTGCCCCAAAGAAATCAGCTATTTAACCTGTAACTAAAAATACAAACAACCCCCCCCAACAGTAAAACCCACCACCCACACAACTAACCCCCCAAATAAAATCCTAACTAAAATAATCTAAGCTCCCCATTGCCCTGAAAAGGGCATTTGGATGGGCTTTGCCCTTAAAAGGGCATTTAGCTCTATTGCTGCCCAAAGCCCTAACCTAAAAATAAAACCCACCCAATGCACCCTTAAAAAATCCTAACAATAACCCCCCAAAGATTCACTGGGAAGTCTTCATCCAAGCAGCAAGATGTCCTCAAGGAAGCCGGCAGAAGTGGTCCTCCAGACAGGCAGAAGTGGTCCTCCAGATGGGCAGAAATCTTCACCCAGACAACATATTCTATCTTCATCCTTCCGACGCGGAGCGGCTCCATCTTCAAGACATCCGGCGCCGGAGCATTCTCTTCTTCCGATGTCTTCTTGATGAATGAAGGTACCTTTAAGTGACGTCATCCAAGATGGCATCCCTTAGATTCCGATTGGCTGATAGAATTCTATCAGCCAATCGGAATTAAGGTTGAAAAAATCCTATTGTCTGATGCAATCAGTCAACAGGATTGAACTTCAATCCTATTGGCTGATCCTAAAAGCCAATAGGATTGAGCTTGTATTCTATTGGCTGTTACAATCAGTCAATAGAATGCAAGCTCAATCCTGTTGGCTGATTGGATCAGCCAATAGGATTTTTTCAACCTTAATTCCGATCAGCCAATGGGAATCTAAGGGACCCCATCTTGGATAACGTCACTTAAAGGTACCTTAATTCAGCAAGAAGACGTTGTAAGAAGAGGATGCTCCACCCCGGATGTCTTGAAGATGGAGCCGCTCCGCGTCGGAAGGATGAAGATAGAAGATGCCGTGTGGGTGAAGACTTCTGCCCGTCTGGAGGACCACTTCTGCTGGCTTCCTTGAGGACATCTTGACGCTTGGATGAAGACTTCTCCCGGTAAGTGAAACTTCGGGGGTTAGTATTAGGATTTTTTAAGGGTGTATTGGGTGGGTTTTATTTTTAGGTTAGGGCTTTGGGCAGCAATAGAGCTAAATGCCCTTTTAAGGCCTATGCCCATCCAAATGCTCTTTTCAGGGCAATGGGGAGCTTAGGTTATTTTAGTAAGGATTTTATTTGGGGGGTTGGTTGTGTGGGTAATGGGTTTTACTGTTGGGGGGGTTGTTTGTATTTTTTTTTACAGGTAAAAGAGCTGATTTATTTGGGGCAATGCCCACAAAAGGCCCTTTTAAGGGCTATTGATAGTTTAGTTTAGGCTAGGGTTTTTTTTATTGGGGGGGGGCTTTTTTATTTTGATAGGGCTATTAGATTAGGTGTAATTAGTTTAAAGATCTGGTAATTTGTTTTTTATTTTCTATAATTTAGTGTTTGTTTTTTTGTAATTTAGCTAATTGTATTTAATTTATTTAATTGTATTTAATTTATGTAAGTTATTTAATTGTAGTGTAGTGTTAGGTGTTAGTGTAACTTAGGTTAGGTTTTATTTTACAGGTACATTTGTTTTTATTTTAGCTAGGTAGTTAGTAAATAGTTAATAACTATTTAGTAACTATTCTACCTAGATAAAATAAATACAAACTTGCCTGTAAAATAAAAATAAAACTTAAACTAGCTACAATGTTAGTTATATTGTAGCTATCTTAGGGTTTATTTTATAGGTAAGTGTTTAGTATTTAGTTTTAAATAGGAATTATTTAGGTAATGATAGGAATTTTATTTAGATTTATTTTAATTATATTTAAGTTAAGGGGGGTTAGGGTTAGACTTCGGTTGAAAGGGTTAATAAATTTAGAATAGTGGCGGCGACGTTGGGGATGGCAGATTAGGAGTTAATAAGTATAATGTAGGTGGGGGCGATGTTAGGGGTGGCAGATTAGGGGTTAATAATATTTAACTAGTGTTTGCAAGGCGGGAGTTTAGGGGTTAATATGTTTATTAAAGTGGCGGCGATGTCCGGAGCGGCAGATTAGGGGTTAATATTTTTATTATAGTTTTTGCGATGCGGGAGGGCCTCGGTTTAGGGGTTAATAGGTAGTTTATGGGTGTTAGTGTACTTTTTAGCACTTTAGTTATAAGTTTTATGCTACAGATTTGTAGTGTAAAACTCATAACTATTGACTTTAAAATGCGGTACGAATCTTGACGGGATAGGGGTACCTCTCACTTTTTGGCCTCCCAGGACAAACTCGTAATACCGGCGCTATGTAATTCCCATAGAAGAAAGCCTTTACGAAATTTACGTAAGTTGGTTTGCGGTAAGGCCCAAAAAGTTTGCGGTGCCCCTATACCTGCAAGACTCATAATAGCATTGGGCGTAAAAATAGCAGCATTAGGACCTGTTATCGCTGCTTTTTCACCTTACCGCAAAACTCGTAATCTAGCCATTAGTTATTTGCGTTGTGGGGGGGTTGGCGGTTTAAGGTTATTAGGTTAATTAGGTTTATTGTGATGTGAGGGTTTGACAGTTTAGGGGTTAATAGGTTAATTAGGTTTATGTTATTTGCGGATAAGGGGTTAATTACTTTATTATTTTGCAATGTTGGCAGTTTCGGTGTTTGTTAATACTTTGTGCGAGAGGTTAGGTTTTTTTGTTATAATTTTTGTGGAGCGGTTAGCTTTTTTTTATTTCTTGTGGGCGGTTGCATGTTTTTTGGTTGTTTCGTGCCCTTGCGTGTTTTTTTTTTTTTTTTTAAGACTTTGTTTGCCTACGCTGCATACAGTTGGATTCCAAAAATGGCAGGGTGGTGAAAGAATCCACCTTTGGTGGATTCTTTAACCACCCTGCCATTTTCGGAATCCACCGGGATGCAGCTTTGCTGCATCCAGGTGGATTCTTTTGGCTGTGCGTGGATTCTTTTGGCTGGCTGTTCATGCATGTGAAGTAAATCAGTAAAGTAATCTGCTAATTACTTTAAAGTCATCACACAGAATTCTTTACCTTAGTTGATTTCTTTGTAAGCCTGATAATGTCTGATGATGTGCAAATGCCTTTTAAAGTAGTTTTATCATCAAATGACTCCAGGATGGTCTCTAAAGTAATCCTGTTTGTCTTTATTAGTTTTTGTTAAACGAATGTACACATGTTTAGTCACCTGTAGTGACTAAAATACTTATCTTTGCGTGCTGGAGAGCCCCGCTAACCTGCTCTGCTTCTTCAGAGAGCCCCGGCCGTGATAATAAGAGGCTTAGTGCGGCAGCTCCCGGGATCTGCACTAAAGGACCTTGTCCTTTACTGAAAGTCCTGGGAGCCGTCATACTAAACCTCCTGAGAGCAACCCGGGCTCTGTGAAGAAGCGGAGCAGGTTAGCGCAGCTCTCCAGCACGCTTAGCTATGTATGTTTTAACTATTTAAAAGAAACACATGAATACTGCCAAATACAGCAGTATTTCTTTAAATTTCTTTAAATTTTATGCTCCATTCTTTTGGATATTCGTCCTATTAAAAGAAAACAAATATCCGTATTTCCTTAACGAGTGTGAATTCATTATATATATATATATATATTCATACATTATATATATGCATGTTATCGTGTTGATAAAGCAGTTTTGGAAATTGCTAGTTGTTCACAAAGCTGAAATAGTTAATTAAATATCACCTCTGGAGTCTGAAGGTGTATCTTACGCTAAACGGTTTATTAAGCCATATTACTTGTATTGGTGTCATTAAGTGGAAACTCAGTGGCTGAGCTGTCACATCTTTGATTAGCTCCCAACATGGTAATAATTGAAATTATATGTAGTTCTAACATTCTCATCACTGTGACATTCAAGTGTTTACCTGGGTCAGCGAGACCCAACAGCCTCAGGTCACACATCTCTCTGCTAGCAGAAGTAGCATTAAACAGGATGAAAGCAAAAACATACGCAGTAAAACAGCACATTGATGCCTGCACATTTGTGTTTACATGCGAAGTTCTAGTTATGCTAAAATAGAAGACGGTTACAATAAAGCATTTTATTAAACAAGGGGTTTTTATTATAGAAAAATATAAATAAATAAAAACAGATACCATAAACATCACAGAAGATAGATTAAGTAAATAGTTTATTTTTTTGCCTTTGCCAAATAGGCTTGTGCTTAGGACAGCCTTCTCACCTTGTGCTCCAGGGGCCTGATCCGATATGCAGGGTCGCCCGCAAAAGCCGGCGACGCCGAATTTTGTGCGGGTTTGGTATCCTATATACGGCGTAACCTAGAAGTTACGCTCGTATATTTCTGCCTTCGCCCGTAGTTTTTTGGGCCATAGACAGGTATACCAAACCCGCACAGTTTGGTATCCAATATACAGCGTAAGGACATGGCGAAAATGGAGAAATCTTACTCCATTTTCACCTCGCCACAAAATGCAGCCGTAGTAAGCCTTACGCTGTGTATTGGAGCCCCATAACTCCCTAAACTACCTGCCAAATAAAACCTAACACCCAACTCATGCGCAATGTCTATCTACCTGTCAACCACGAACTGCTAAATAAAACCTAACACCTAACGCATGCGCAATGTCTATCTACCTGGCAACCGCGAACTGCTAAATAAAACCTAACACCTAACGCATGCGCAATGTCTATCTACCTGTCAACCGCGATCCCCACCGCAATCCCTAATAAAGTATTTAACCCCTAAACCGCCGCTCCCGGACCCCGCCGCCACCTACATTAAATGTATAACCCCCTAGTGTGATCCCCCTACACCGTCACCACCTACATTACATACCCCCTAATGTGAGCCCCTTACACCGCTGCCATCTACATTACATACCCCCTAATGTGAGCCCCTTACACCGCCGCCACCTACATTACATACCCCCTAATGTGAGCCCCTTACACCGCCGCCACCTACATTACATACCCCCTAATATGAGCCCCTTACACCGCCGCCATCTACATTACATACCCCCTAATGTGAGCTCCTACCCCGCCGCCAGCTATATTAAATTATTAACCCCTAATCTAATCCCCCTACACCGCCGCCAGCTATATTAAAATTATTAACCCCTAATTTAATCCCCCTACACCGCCGCCAGCTATATTAAAATTATTAACCCCTAATCTAATCCCCTTACACCGCCGCCAGCTACATTAAAATTATTAACCCCTAATTTAATCCCCCTACACCGCCGCCAGCTATATTAAATACATTAACCCCTAATCTAATCCCCCTAAAGTAATCACCTCTATTACCAGCCCTTAAAAGGGCCTTTTGTTTGACATTGCCCCAAAGTAACAGCTCTATTGCCAGCCCTTAAAAGGGCTTTTTGCGGGGCATTTCCCCAAAGTAATCAGCTCTTTTACCAGCCCTTAAAAGGGCTTTTTGCGGGGCATTGTCTCAAAGTAATCAGCTCTTTTGCATCAAATCTAAATCCCCCTACACCGCCGCCACCTATAATAAATGTATTAACCCCTAATCTAATCCCCTTACACCGCCGCCACCTATATTAAATAGATTAACCCCTAATCTAATCCCCCTACACCACCGCCAGCTATATTAACTATATTATCCCTAATTATATTAGGGTTAAAATAGTTAATATAGTTATTATATTATATATATTAACTATATTAACCCTAATTATATTAGGGTTAATATAGATAATATCGTTATTATATTATTATATATATATTAAGTATAATAACCCTATCTAACTCTAACACCCCTAACTAAATTTTTATTTAGGGCCGAACTCTTCATCCAATCCGGGCGATGTCTTCATCCAAGCGGCAAAGAAGAAGTCTTCCATCCGGCGATGTCTTCATCCAAGCGGCAAAGAAGAAGTCTTCCATCCGGCGATGTCTTCATCCAAGCGGCAAAGAAGAGGTCCTCCATCGGGGCGAAGTTTTCTTCCAAGCGGCATCTTCAATCTTCTTTCTTCAGCCCTCCGATGCGGAACATCCATCTGGCCCGACGACTGAACGACGAATGAAGTTTCCTTTAAATGACGTCATCCAAGATGGCGTCCCTCGAATTCAGATTGGCTGATAGGATTCTATCAGCCAATCTGAATTAAGGTAAGAAAATCTGATTGGCTGATTCAATCAGCCAATCGGATTGAGCTTGCATTCTATTGGCTGTTCCGATCAGCCAATAGAATGCGAGCTCAATCTGATTGGCTGATTGGATCAGCCAATCGGATTGTACTTGAATCTGATTGGCTGATTGAATCAGCCAATCAGATTTTCTTACCTTAATTCCGATTGGCTGATAGAATCCTGTCAGCCAATTGGAATTCGAGGGACACCATCTTGGATGACGTCATTTAACGGAAACTTCATTCATCGTTCAGTCGTCAGGCCAGATGGATGTTCCGCGTCAGAGGGCTGAAGAAAGAAGATTGAAGATGCCGCTTGGAAGAAAACTTCGCCCCGATGGAGGACCTCTTCTTTGCCGCTTGGATGAAGACCGCTGGATGGAAGACTTCTTCTTTGCCGCTTGGATGAAGACATCGCCGGATGGAAGACTTCTTCTTTGCCGCTTGGATGAAGACATCGCCCGGATTGGATGAAGAGTTCAGCCCGACTGGGTGAAGACGACTCAAGGTAGGGAGATCTTCTGGGGCTTAGTGTTAGGTTTTTTTAAGGGGGGTTTGGGTGGGTTTAGAGTAGGGGTATGTGGGTGGTGGGTTGTAATGTTGGGGAGTGGTATTGTGTGTGTTTTTTACAGGCAAAAGAGCTGATTTATTTGGGGCATGCCCCGCAAAAAGCCCTTTTAAGGGCTGGTAATAGAGCTGTTAACTTTTGTAATTTAGTTTAGGTTAGGGAATTTTTTTTATTTTGGGGGGCTTTGTTATTTTATTAGAGGGCTTAGAATAGGTGTAATTAGCTTAAAATTCTTGTAATCTTTTTTTATTTTTTGTAATTTAGTGTTTTTGTTTTTGTAATTTAGTTTAGTTTATTTAATTGTATTTTAGTTTAGATATTTGTAGTTTATTTAATTTATTGATAGTGTAGGTGTATTTGTAACTTAGGGTGAAAGGTCCAGACCGGACCGAAACGCGTAGATTGATATTGGTATCACGGCTCAGAGTTATTTGGTGAGTACAATACTTATTTGGCTCAAATATAGTAGCGTTACTGCACTATGTCTATATCTTTTTCATTTTAGGGTTTTTGACGCCATTTCAAAGCACTCAGTACTCAATTTCTTATTTGGAAGAAGACCACTATTCATTAGGATATTCAATCCACAATTCGTTCCCTATTTGGGATAAAACACACTTATTTTTTTGGAATATAAAGGACTTATTTCTAATAGGACTGTTACATCACTAAAAACACTGAGGGTACATCCTCAATAATTATCTAATATTTTTTAGGACACTTTCACCACTTGCCATTTTTTCCATTTCTTCTTTTACCTATATTTTATACAACTCACGCTTTTAGGTGCACACCTATTTTTAATTTTTATTTTTGGCCACTTTTTTACATTTGTTATACACACATATATATATGCAATTTTTATTTATTTTTTCCCGATTTTTAATTTTTAAATAATTTTTGCTTCTTACGCCACAGTTTTTATGGTTGGCACGTTTTTCCACAAGAATTCACAATCACCACCACTTAAATATTTTTAAGATCAGGAGTTAATTTGGATTTGGACACAGCATTTTAGAACTACCTCATATGGACACACATAGGCCTAGATTTAGAGTTTGGCGGTAGCCGTGAAAACCAGCGTTAGAGGCTCCTAACGCTGGTTTTAGGCTACCGCCTGTATTTGGAGTCAGTCAGGAAAGGGTCTAATGCTCACTTTTCAGCCGCGACTTTTGCATACCGCAGATCCCCTTACGTCAATTGCGTATCCTATCTTTTCAATGGGATCTTTCTAACTCCGGTATTTAGAGTCGTGGCTGAAGTGAGCGTTAGAAATCTAACGACAAAACTCCAGCCGCAGAAAAAAGTCAGTAGTTAAGAGCTTTCTGGGCTAACGCTGGTTCATAAAGCTCTTAACTACTGTGCTCTAAAGTACACTAACACCCATAAACTACCTATGTACCCCTAAACCGAGGTCCCCCCACATCGCCGCCACTCGATTAAATTTTTTTAACCCCTAATCTGCCGACCGCCACCTACGTTATACTTATGTACCCCTAATCTGCTGCCCCTAACACCGCCGACCCCTATATTATATTTATTAACCCCTAACCTGCCCCCCACAACGTCGCCTCCACCTGCCTACACTTATTAACCCCTAATCTGCTGAGCGGATCTCACTGCTACTATAATAAAGTTATTAACCCCTAATCCGCCTCACTCCCGCCTCAATAACCCTATAATAAATAGTATTAACCCCTAATCTGCCCTCCCTAACATCGCCGACACCTAACTTCAAGTATTAACCCCTAATCTGCCGATCGGAGCTCACCGCTACTCTAATAAATTTTTTAACCCCTAAAGCTAATTTTAACCCTAACCCTTACACCCCCCTAAGTTAAATATAATTTTATTCTAACGAAATAAATTAACTCTTATTAAATAAATTATTCCTATTTAAAGCTAAATACTTACCTGTAAAATAAACCCTAATATAGCTACAACATAAATTATAACTATATTATAGCTATTTTAGGATTTATATTTATTTTACAGGTAACTTTGTATTTATTTTAACCAGGTACAATAGCTATTAAATAGTTAATAACTATTTAATAGCTAAAATAGTTAAAATAATTACAAAATTACCTGTAAAATAAATCCTAACCTAAGTTACAATTAAACCTAACACTACACTATCAATAAATTAATTAAATAAACTACCTACAATTATCTACAATTAAACCTAACACTACACTATCAATACATTAATTAAATACAATACCTACAATTATCTACAATTAAACCTAACACTACACTATCAATAAATTATTTAAATAAAATATCTACAAATAACTACAATGAAATAAACTAACTAAAGTACAAAAAATAAAAAAAAAACTAAGTTACAAAAAATAAAAAAATATTTACAAAAATTAGAAAAATATTACAACAATTTTAAACTAATTACACCTACTCTAAGCCCCCTAATAAAATAACAAAGCCCCCCAAAATAAAAAATGCCCTACCCTATTCTAAATTAAAAAGTTCAAAGCTCTTTTACCTTACCAGCCCTGAACAGGGCCCTTTGCGGGGCATGCCCCAAGAAATTCAGCTCTTTTGCCTGTAAAAAAAACACATACAATACCCCCCCCCCAACATTACAACCCACCACCCACATACCCCTAATCTAACCCAAACCCCCCTTAAATAAACCTAACACTAAGCCCCTGAAGATTTTCCTACCTTATCTTCACCATACCAGGTTCACCGATCGGTCCTCGGAAGTGTTGATCCAAGCCCAAGCGGGGGGCTGAAGAGTGACGTCCATCCTCAGGCTGAAGTCTGGATCCAAGCGGCGACTGAAGAAATCCATCATCGGGCTGAAGTCGGAAGTCCATCATCGGGATGAAGTCTTCTATCAAGCCGCATCTTCAATCTTCTTTCTTCTGGAGCGGAGCGGAACCATCTTCTTCCAAGCCCACGCGGAACATCCTCTTCAACCGACGACTAGACGACGAATGACGGTTCCTTTAAATGACGTCATCCAAGATGGCGTCCCTCGAATTCCGATTGGCTGATAGGATTCTATCAGCCAATCGGAATTAAGGTAGGAATATTCTGATTGGCTGATGGAATCAGCCAATCAGCATCAAGTTCAATCCGATTGGCTGATCCAATCAGCCAATCAGATTGAGCTTGCATTCTATTGGCTGATCGGAACAGTGATGTTCCGCGTCGGCTTGGAAGAAGATGGTTCCGCTCCGCTCCAGAAGAAAGAAGATTGAAGATGCGGCTTGATAGAAGACTTCATCCCGATGATGGACTTCCGACTTCAGCCCGATGATGGATTTCTTCAGTCGCCGCTTGGATCCAGACTTCAGCCCGAGGATGGACGTCACTCTTCAGCCCCCCGCTTGGGCTTGGATCAACACTTCCGAGGCTTGGATCAAGACTTCCGAGGACGGATCGGTGAACCTGGCAGGGTGAAGATAAGGTAGGAAGATCTTCAGGGGCTTAGTGTTAGGTTTATTTAAGGGGGGTTTGGGTTAGATTAGGGGTATGTGGGTGGTGGGTTGTAATGTTGGGGGGGGGTATTGTATGTTTTTTTTTTACAGGCAAAAGAGCTGAATTCTTTGGGGCATGCCCCGCAAAGGGCCCTGTTCAGGGCTGGTAAGGTAAAAGAGCTTTGAACTTTTTTAATTTAGAATAGGGTAGGGCATTTTTTTATTTTGGGGGGCTTTGTTATTTTATTAGGTGGCTTAGAGTAGGTGTAATTAGTTTAAAATTTTTGTAATATTTTTCTAATGTTTGGAAATATTTTTTTATTTTTTGTAACTTAGTTCTTTTTTATTTTTTGTACTTTAGTTAGTTTATTTCATTGTATTTATTTGTAGATATTGTATTTAAATAATTTATTGATAGTGTAGTATTAGGTTTAATTGTAACTTAGGTTAGGATTTATTTTACAGGTAATTTTGTAATTATTTTAACTATTTTAGCTATTAAATAGTTCTTAACTATTTAATAGCTATTGTACCTGGTTAAAATAAATACAAAGTTACCTGTAAAATAAATATAAATCCTAAAATAGCTATAATATAATTATAATTTATATTGTAGCTATATTAGGATTTATTTTACAGGTAAGTATTTAGCTTTAAATAGGAATAATTTATTTAATAAGAGTTAATTTATTTCGTTAGATTTAAATTATATTTAACTTAGGGGGGTGTTAGTGTTAGGGTTAGACTTAGCTTTAGGGGTTAATACATTTATTAGAATAGCGGTGAGCTCCAGTCGGCAGGTTAGGGGTTAATGTTTGAAGTTAGGTGTCGGCGATGTTAGGGAGGGCAGATTAGGGGTTAATATTATTTATTATAGGGTTATTGAGGTGGGAGTGAGGCGGATTAGGGGTTAATAACTTTATTATAATAGCGGTGCGGTCCGGTCGGCAGATTAGGGGTTAATAAGTGTAGGCAGGTGGAGGCGACGTTGTGGGGGGCAGATTAGGGGTTAATAAATATAATATAGGGGTCGGCGGTGTTAGGGGCAGCAGATTAGGGGTATATAGGGATAATGTAAGTAGCGGCGGTTTACTGAGCGGCAGATTAGGGGTTAAAAAAAATATGCAGGGGTCAGCGATAGCGGGGGCGGCAGATTAGGGGTTAATAAGTGTAAGGTTAGGGGTGTTTAGACTCGGGGTACATGTTAGAGTGTTAGGTGCAGACGTAGGAAGTGTTTCCCCATAGCAAACAATGGGGCTGCGTTAGGAGCTGAAGGCAGCTTTTTTGCAGGTGTTAGGTTTTTTTTCAGCTCAAACAGCCCCATTGTTTTCTATGGGGGAATCGTGCACGAGCACGTTTTTGAAGCTGGCTGCTTCCGTAAGCAACTCTGGTATCGAGAGTTGAAGTTGCGTTAAATATGCTCTACGCTCCTTTTTTGGAACCTAACGCAGCCATTCTGTGAACTCTCAATACCAGAGTTATTTAAAAGGTGCGGCCAGAAAAAAGCCAGCGTTAGCTACGCGGGTCGTTACCGACAAAACTCTAAATCTAGCCGATAAGGTTTTTTTTTACATATATTCTTGGGGCTTTTATATGGACTAACGTTTGGATTTATCTCATCTATTTTATGTCATGTTAATTATTAACACATTCTGAAAGATACCTTTTTACCATTGTACCCTTTGCCATTGTATTATTCCATCAGTTCTGGATCAATTAGATTTTGTGATATTGTATTTTATTCAATGTTTTTACTGTGTTTTATGCTACAATACTTATTGTTAACTATTAAATTTTAAATTTTAAAGTATATCATTGTATATCATCAGAATTTTCCTATTATCAAGGTTATTGGCTAGATTATACCACTAGTACACATACATCGTGGACACCATCTTAAGCAAACTTTCCCATATCCAGGATAGTATAGCGCTCACTTTTTGGCACTCTTCACCCTACAATCGAGATCTGGTTGGGAGATCTCGCCTTTCTAGGAGGAGCTTGGGTGGTGGTTCAATTTGGCGCTGGTTGATTATGATTTTCTTTTGTATTTGTGACTTAGGTTAGGATTTATTTTACAGGTAAATTGGTAATTATTTTAACAAGGTAGCTATTAAATAGTTATTAACTATTTAATAGCTATTGTACCTAGTTAAAATAAATACCAAGTTATCTGTAAAATAAATATAAACCCTAAAATAGCTACAATGTAATTATTAATTACATTGTAGCTATCTTAGGGTTTATTTTATAGGTAAGTATTTAGATTTAAATAGGAATATTTTAAATAATAATATTAATATTAATTAGATTTATTTTAATAAGAATTTAGTTAGGGGTGTTAGAGTTAGATAGGGTTATTATACTTAATATACATATAATATAATAACGATATTAACTATATTAACCCTAATATAATTAGGGTTAATATAGGTGGCGGCGGTGTAGGGGGGTCAGATTAGGGGTTAATCTATTTAATATAGGTAGCGGCGGTGTAGGGGGATTAGATTAGGGGGTAATACATTTATTATAGGTGGCGGTGGTATAGGGGGATTTAGAGTATAGGCAAAAGAGCTGATTTCTTTGTGACAATGCCCGCCAAAAGCCCTTTTAAGGGCTGGTAAAAGAGCTGGTTACTTTGGGGCAAAGCCCCGCAAAAGCCCTTTTAAGGGGTGGCAATAGAGCTGTTTACTTTGGGGTAATGCCACGCAAAAAGCCCTTTTCAGGGCTATTTGTAGGGTTAGACTTAGGTTTAGTGGTAGGGATAGTTTAGTATTAGGGGTTAATTAATTTAATATAGGTGGCGGCGGTGTAGGGGGATTAGATTAGGGGTTAATTAATTTAATATAGGTGGCGGCGGTATAGGGGGATTAGATTAGGGGTTAATTAAATTAATATAGCTGGCGGCGGTGTAGGGGGATTAAATTAGGGGTTAATAATTTTAATATAGCTGGCGGCGGGGTAGGAGCTCACATTAGGGGGTAGTTAGTGTTGGTGGCGGCGGGGTAGAAGGTCACATTAGGGGGTAGTTAATGTAGGTGGCGGCGGGGTAGGAGCTCACATTAGGGGTAGTTAATGTAGGTGGCGGTGGGGTAGGAGCTCACGTTAGGGGGTAGTTAATGTAGCTGGCGGCGGGGTAGGAGCTCACATTAGGGGGTAGGTAATGTAGGTGGCGGCGGTGTAAGGGGCTCACATTAGGGGGTAGTTAATGTAGGTGGCAGCGGGGTAGGAGCTCACATTAGGGGGTAGTTAATGTAGGTGGCGGCGGGGTAGGAGCTCACATTAGGGGGTAGTTAATGTAGGTGGCGGCAGGGTCCGGGAGCGGCGGTTTAGGGGTTAATAACTTTATTAGGTGCGGCGGGGTCCGGGAGCGGCGGTTTAGGGGTTAATACATTTTTTATTATTAGGAGAGTGAGGGGGGATAGCGGATAGAGGGGTATACGTGTTGGACTATGTTTGGGAGGCGTGTTAGACAGTACGGGTGATTTTATAACTTAGTCAGGTTTTGTAGACGCCGGCAGTTTCTAAAGTGCCGTAAGTCACTGGCGACTCCAGACATTTGTACTTACGCAGATTTCTGAACATCGCTGGTTTATCCGACTTACGGCACTTTAGCATCTGACGGCGCCGTATATTGGATAGCTCGAGTTGCGAGCTGAAACTACGGGCGGCGGGGGTTCCCTTGCTTGCGCCGCAAACTACGATCTATATCGGATCGCGCCCCAAATGTTTTATTTTGTAGCAAGTCAGTGATCCCTGTGTGTCTTATGGGATCATCTATCCCCTATATACACCCCTAACATCTGGTTATGTTATACATACCAGGCAAAAATGAGCTAAATATGTTGGGGGATGTTTGAGGGTAGAAGATTTCTTAGTGCATTAGTGCAGAACAAAAGCTAAAATGATCACAGACATAAACTTTAATTGGTCTAAAGCACTGGTTTTCAAACCTGTCCTCAGGCCTCCCCAACAGGCCAGGTTTTGAGGATATCTGAACAGGATGCTCTAAAGAGTGCTAAAAGAATGTGGATTGTAAAATTATGCACAAACTTTTAGAATCAATGCAAGGAACGTTTAAAGCAGTTTTTAAAGAAAATGGTGGGCGTAATAAATAGTGAGAGTTTTCAGTGTGTGCTAACAAACTTTTACTTTTTATGTATATGTGTGTGTGTATGTATATGTATGTGTATGTGTGTGTGTGTATGTATAATATGTATGTGTATAAGTTTGTATGTGTGTGTGTGTAAGTATAATATGTATGTATATAAGTGTGTATGTATGTGTGTGTACGTATATTATGTATGTATATGTGTGTATGTATGTGTGTGTGTACGTATAATATGTATGTATATGAATGTGTGTGTATGTGTACGTATAATATGTATGTGTATAAGTTTGTATGTATGTGTGTGTACATATAATATGTATGTGTGTATGTATGTGTGTGTACGTATAATATGTATGTGTATAAGTTTGTATGTATATGAGTGTGTATGTATGTGTGTGTGTGTACGTATAATATGTATGTGTATACGTTTGTATGTATGTGTGTGTACGTATAATATGTATGTGTATAAGTTTGTATGTATGTGTGTGTGTATGTATGTGTGTGTACGTATAATATGTATGTGTATAAGTTTGTATATATGTGTGTATGTATATGATTGTGTATGTATGTATGTGTGTGTGCGTATAATATGTATGTGTATAAGTTTGTATGTATGTGTGTGTACGTATAATATGTATGTGTATAAGTTTGTATGTGTGTGTGTGTGTATGTATATGAGTGTGTATGTATGTTTGTGTACGTATAATATGTATGTGTATAAGTTTGTATGTATGTGTGTGTGAACGTGTAATATGTATGTGTATAAGTTTGTATGTATATGAGTGTGTATGTATGTATGTGTGTGTACGTATAATATGTACAGGTATACCCCGCTCATACAGCGGGTTAGGGACCGGAGCCCCGCTGTAAAGTGAAAACCGCCTTAAAGTGAAACAAGGCAGTTTTAGCTTTCTTTTCAGTGTTTAAAATCTTAAAAACATGTTTGAACTAACATATATTAGGGGTGCAATAGTGCTATGTTTAGTTTAACACTAGCACAGCAAGTATTCAATTAGTATTCAACAAATACCGTACCTGTAAAATAGTGACAATTACTGTACTAAAATTTGCCAGACTATAGCACTGAGACACATATTGCACTGCAATGCAGTTAACAGAGTGAACTAAGCATAACAAAATGGTGCCAGTCACGTTTCTCGCAATCTCACATTGATTTACAGCACTGTTTCAAAATCCTTGGAGGTTGAACTTCAGCTCCACAAAGCGCTGTATTAGCGAATCGCTGTAAAGTGAAGCGCTGTAAAGTGAGGTATATGTATGTGTATAGGTTTGTATATATGTGTGTGTGTACGTATAATATGTATGTATATAAGTTTGTATGTATGTGTGTGTGTACGTATAATATGTATGTGTATAAGTTTGTATGTATGTGTGTGTGTGTATGTATATGAGTGTGTATGTATGTGTGTGTGTACATATAATATGTATGTGTATAAGTTTGTATGTATGTGTGTGTGTACGTATAATATGTATGTGTGTGTATGTATATGAGTGTGTGTATGTATGTGTATGTATAATATGTATGTGTATAAGTTTGTATGTATGTGTGTGTATGTATATGAGTGTGTGTATGTATGTGTATGTATAATATGTATGTATATAAGTTTGTATATATGTGTGTGTGTACGTATAATATGTATGTATATAAGTTTGTATGTATGTGTGTGTGTACGTATAATATGTATGTGTATAAGTTTGTATGTATGTGTGTGTGTATGTATATGAGTGTGTACGTATAATATGTATGTGTATAAGTTTGTATGTATGTGTGTGTGTATGTATGTGTGTGTGTACATATAATATGTATGTGTATAAGTTTGTATGTATGTGTGTGTGTACGTATAATATGTATGTGTATGTATGTATATGAGTGTGTGTATGTATGTGTATGTATAATATGTATGTGTATAAGTTTGTGTGTATGTATATCAGTGTGTATGAGTGTATGAGTTTGTATGTACGTGTGTGTGTGTGTATATGAGTGTGTATGTATGTGTGTGTGTACATATAATATATATGTGTATAAATTTGTATGTGTGTGTGTTTATGTATATGAGTGTGTATGTGTGTGTGTATGTATGTATGAGTTTGTATGTACAGTATGTGTGTGTACGTATATGTATATATATATGAGTTTGTATGTATATAAGTGTGTGCGTGTTCGTATATGAGTTTGTATATATAGTAATGTGTATGTATGTGTGTGTGTACATATATGTATATGAGTTTGTGTGTGTGTGTATGTATAAGATGTATGTATATGAGTTTGTATGTGTGTACGTATAATATGTATGTATATGAGTTTGTATATATGTTTGTGTGCGTATAATATGTATGTATATGAGTTTGTATGTATATAAGTGTGTGTGTGTGTTTGTATATGAGTTCGTATATATAGTAATGTGTGTGTGTGTACATATATGTATATGAGTTTGTATGTGTGTGTGTGTATGTATAATATGTATGTATGTATGTGTGTGTGTGTACGTATAATATGTATGTATATGAGTTTGTATGTGTACGTATAATATGTATGTATATGAGTTTGTATGTATGTATATGAGTTTGTATGTATATAAGTGTGTGTTTGTATATGAGTTTGTATATATATATTAATGTGTATGCATGTGTGTGTATGTGTGTATTTTTATGTATATGAGTGTGTATGACTATGTATATGTGTGCGTTTGCCCAAACTTTTCTGTTTCTCTGTCTGTTTCTCCATATACTATTATCTATCCATCTTTCTATCTATCTATCTATCTATATACTTTATGTATATATATATATATATAATATACAGTATATATATATTTATTTTTTTGCATTTGTAACTAAGTTGGTGGCCTCTCTGCTGTAAATTACATATCTAATTTGAAATATAAAAGATAAATTTAAATGAAATTTACAATTTAAAGGAATTCTTCAAAAGCTTAGATCTGTCCCAGCATATGCACATTCATTTTCCATGCATTATACAAGGTCTAAAGCTTCGATCATAAATCAGTAGAGCTACAAAAGAAAAAAAAAGAAAGACTTTCTGCACTGTTATAGAATCAAAAAGCAATGAGTCAAAGATTAGAGCAAATGTGTAGCAAGAAATTGAGGACAGATGAAATTTAAATGTGTGTTGAATAAAAAAAAGACAAAGAAAATAGCGTGTGGCTGAGAATTACGCTTCCTCATTTTGCCTATATTTCTGTAAAACTGCTTATCTGAAATATAGTGCGTGTGTAGAATATAAAGTTACAAAGAGAGCCGCTGCGGCTGACCCCAGCAAAAAACTGTACAATGAAAGAAATATTCTCAAAAGAGAGTATCACTGTCATCTTTTGTTATCGGCTGCAGAACCATTCAAATAGCAGTAGCAGTGTGCTTGAGTACACTCCGATCACCATTTAAAGGGTAACAGTGAGATTTAATAAAGAGAAAATGAATAAAAAGATGAATTACTCATTAGCAAGCAAAGGAGAGGTTTAATTAAAACATGTTGGTACAATTCCATTTTCTTCTTTGGTTATGATAATTAAGTATTACATCTATTCAGTTTTCTACTATTGTAAATTTCATGTCTGCTTTCACACTTCAGTGAAATGGACATTAAAGTGATGATAAATTCTGTATTTTAAAATACTAGGATTTACCATCACTAAAAATAAAGGCCACCTTCATTCGTCAGTCTAAAAAAACCTGATGAAAACGTGCCTTTATTTCGCTGTGGCAACACGGCTTAGTTAAGCGGCTCTAAACGCCCACGGCACTGCTCATTTTTTCAATGAGGTGATGTTCTCACCTCTTGGCCAATAGTTGTGTGGGCCAATAGCCATTATGCTGTGGGCACACACAGTAAATCCTAGTGTTTGTGAGACACTAGGATTTACCATTACTTTAAACAAGAGTTTTTTTGCAGTCTTGCAATAAACTAATATAAAAATGTTTGGAATAGATTGTCCTCTTGTTTGCTGCAATTGTTTTGCCCACCATTTCCTCTATACAGAGGAGCCAAAGCAATTTCTGTGTAGAATGTTGCAGGGTTAGGGTTACAATCCAAATAAGTGCATAGATGTTTACCCTGATCTCTAATGTCACATATTTTGCAACCTAAAATGCACCTTCCTATATCAATAACAATTTCCAATGCTTTTGTGCTTTTCACTGTGCAGGTATACCAGGCCATCTGACACTAGGTTGGTCACATGACTTGAACTCATGCTAAATTCTGTAACATAATCAGTTAAATATAGCCAACTGGCGGCCCAAGGGCCTAGCCTTTATGGCCCCAGGGAAAAAAGCAGAACATTTAAAGCTTTAAAAATATTAACCTGCGGCCCCCAAGTGTTAGGAAGTTGGCCATCCCTGATCTAAGTTATATGTATCAGCTGACAGTTTCAGATTTCATGGAGGCTAATAAGCATTCCATTATACTAAAGTCAAAATGAAACCTTCATTATTCATATAGAGCAGCAGTTTTAAGATACTTTCTAATTTACTTCCATTATCAAATTGTGCAGTCTTTTTATCTGCACACTGTCTGAGGCACCAGCTCCCACTGAGTATGTGCAAAACTACACAGTGTATATGAATCTATAATAAGCTAATGGCTGTCACATGATACAGGGGAAAAGCTAATTGACGGCAGTTTTTAAATTTGTCTGAAAAAAATCTACTGTTCATTTACAATTGACATTAAGTGCTATTGCATTGTCTTGTTATTATGCACTTATTTGTATTTAATGGTCTTTTAAATGCAAAAACGTACTGTCTTCATACTATACTTCTTCATAGCTTACTTATTTGTAACAGTGATTCAGAAAACACACTCATTTTCACCTTTTGATGTCCATTGCTCTGTATTTTGTCAGTAATAATGAAGTGATTGGAGTTACAGATAAAATTAATATGGTGAAACTAGTCTCATTAAACATAGCCAGATACCCATAATATATTCAACGGTCTCCAAAAATCAGACCAATAGCAAAAGCATATTGTTTAGCAGCCCATGTTACCTATTTGAAAGTACAGACTGCTGTCAGAGACCCTTAGGCAACACTATACCAATTTAATATTTTCTATGTGATCTGCCAATTCAGTATCACAATACTGTTGGGCATAAAGTGAGGTTGCTTAAAGGGACAGTAGAATGAAAACATTCATGATTCAGACAGAACATACAATTTTAAATATCTTTCCAATTTGCTTATTTTTTCAAATCTGCTTTGTTCTTTGGTATCCTTTGTTAAAGAGTAGGCTCAGGGGCAGCAATGCACTACTGAATGCTAGGTAAGGAATGACAAGGTGCATTTATGTGCAGTCTCCAATTAACATCTAACTTCTGGTATTCCATTGACTTCTATGGTGGAATAGGTTTTACTCCTGCACAATATTGTACGTTTGGCTTTTGACGCTCGTAGGGTTAGCGCGCAAGCAAAACCAGTTTATTTTCAACTTGTAATACGAGTGCAACCCAACACACGCAAAAAGCTTACATGCTCCACTTGTTATCTGACCCTTAATGTCCATTAAGCAGTGGGTGTCACCTTATTGTAACTTAGGTTTTTCTGCTAAGGCCAATAAGAGACAGTTATGAATGGCTTACTAGAGTGTGCAACCAATGACTGTGTGGATTACAGCTGTGTCTGCACTTCCACAGGAATTTGGGAAGCCAACAATATTCAAAATAAAATTACAGTAAAAGGGAACAAAATAAATAATGAAAGTATAATTGTTTTACTACATATAATTATACATTTTATGTTAATATTTTGAAGCATGTAATGTCCCTTTAAAGTTACCAACTGTAAAATAAATACATCGTTATTATTCTTTGTTTGTACAGTATATAACTATTGATATTATTACATGTTCCAAATGCAATTACCCATTTTTATTGCACCAGCAGCCTCTTTCACATTAAGCTGCAAAAACAAAATATGCATTAATAAACATAACTACAATAACCAGATACTTCTTGTTCTTGAACATTACATTTTTCTGGTAGAGAAAGAAAGAGAATAAAAATAAAATAGCTGTTTAGAGATAAAAGTTATGTGGGAAATGCTACAGCAGGGGGCTGGGCCCCCCTGAAAGGGTAAAGAAATCTGTAACTTATTATCTATCTGATGTTGCAGCCTAAAGGCAGAAAGTGTATAACCATTTCCCTCTATTTCAAATGAAATTCTATATATAATTAACTATAACCAATTACGCTGATTTCAATTAACTTTGGCAGTTTGTAATGATTCACAATAACTTTGAAGGTAAATAGCATACCATCAATAAATTACTTAAAGGGACGTCAAATGAAGCACATCTCTAGCCATGCATATGAAAGAGTACTATTCAGACTTTTTAAAAATACTTTATTGTACAAAAAAGTTAAAGGGACATAGTGCAAAAATAAAATGTTGAAATGTGCATTTTATTATTGAACCTATGGGGTTAAACACATAGTTAAAGTAAGCTTCAGAGAAGTAATGCACTATTGGGAGCTAGCTGAACACATCTGATGAGTCAATAACAAGAGGAATATATATACAGTCACTAATCACTAGATAGCTCCCAGTAGTAGTGCATTGCTGTTTCATCAGAAAGTCTCCTAAACTTGCTTGCTGTTTCTTAACCATGGAAGTTTAAACTTGACTTTTATGTTAAAGCTGTTATTTTTTATATTAAAACAAAAATTTTGTGTCTATATTTATGTTCTGCATTTTATTAGTCTGGGACTATGGACCTCATGATCAAAAACTCACCAGAATAGAGAGAAATCACGCACAATCATCTTCTGGTGCTTTATTTGAGCATTATATTCCAATGCATGCGTTTCTCCTTCACGCCCAAAACCCTACATAGCTAGCAACTCTCAAACTAAAAGTTGCCTTTCTAAAACTCTTTAAGGGACTTTACGGTACAGATGTGACTGCTTAGATAATCTCACCATAGAGGAGCGTTTTAGATCATTGGGCCATAAGAGAGATACTGTTAAAGGACCAGTCAACAGAGTAGATTTGCATAATCAACAAATGCAAGATAACAAGACAATGCAATAGCAATTAGTCTGAACTTCAAATGAGTAGTGGATTTTTTTTCTGACAATTTTAAAAGTTGTCTTTTTCCACTCCCCCTGTACCATGTGACAGCCATCAGCCAATCACAAATGCATACACGTACCATGTGACAGCAATCAGCCATTCACAAATGCATACACGCTTATTCTTGCACATGCTCAGTAGGAGCTGGTGACTCAAAAAGTTTAAATATAAAAAGACTGTGCATATTTTGTTAATGGAAGTAAATTGGAAAGTTGTTTAAAATTGCATGCTCTATCTGAATAATAAAAGTTTAATTTTGATTGAGTGTCCCTTTAAAGGAATCTGCTGTGCAGTTAGGGTTCCCACCTCGGCCATGTTTTCCTGGACAGCTATGAGTTACACATGCTGCAGGGTGTGTAGGGAGGAACATGAATAGTGCTGTCGAGGGTCACTATATGTGTGCTGTCCAGAGGAGCAATGCATATTTCCCTCTGCACACCCTGCAACATGTGTAACTCATAAGTGTCCAGGAAACCATGGCTGAGGTGGCAACCTTATGTGCAGTGCATGTGTTTATTTAGAATGTTAAAGGGATATGGACTTTATTGCATAACTTCCAGCCTATATGGTGGTAATGCATTCTAGTGTGTCCATAAAATACGCATGGCTCCTTTTTGCAAAATAAAAGTAACCTCTTTGTATGAAGTCTGGTAACCCCTCCCCTCTGCATTTTTTTAAAAGTAAGCTGGAGTTTTATACAGTCATTCAGAAGTCATTAATGTAAAAAGAGGTAAAAGAGACTGATGTGCTCTGCACAGGTCCGTCTCTGGCCACTGCAATAAGAGTAATGTGGCATTTCATTGGCTATGTTGTCTAAAGCCTACTTATAAAAAGGAGAACAGGGGATTGGCCAAACCTTCTGCAATGATCATTTATCTACAAAACAAACATAGACTTTATTAGTGAATTTTGTAGATAAATCCTTAGATAAATGTTTCCAGGATTATGATCAACCACATAGAGGAATACAGTAGTGAATATTTATGTCCCTTTAAGTGATGTCGCCCCCCCCCCTTACTTTAATTAAACTACAACATTGCAATAAGATTCTAAGCTTTTAAAGACTATTAACAGACCAATACCTTCATACAAAATGCAAAGCACATTACTGGAGCCTTTTGTTACAGGAAGATATTTGGCACATGTGCCAGTGACGTGATTTACAGTTTGTTTTTTTCTCACTGAGATGTCTTTATATTAACAGATAACAAATATGCCCCAGCGGTCACTCTCAATGGTTTCATCTTCATTCTTGGAGGAGCTTATGCCCGAGCCACTACAATCTATGACCCTGAGAAAGGCAGTATAAAGGCTGGTCCGAACATGAACCACTCCAGACAGTTCTGCAGGTGAGAGAGAAAAAAAAGTGCTTCTGAACTGTGTAAGTATAAAAGAACCAGGAAAGAAAAGGACAGAGTAAATCACACAACAGGGATTTAACAACCAGCTTATTAATCACTACAAGTCATTTTCTTCTTGGCGCTGAAGTGGACAGATAACACTTCAGCTTTTTTATATATTGCATGCTGGGTCACCAAAGCCATCGTAATACGTACAATATCGTTTAACAGTCAGCTGTAGATGCTTAAATACTGAGATCATTTGCACATTTGTATAAAATGTTTCATTGTCTGATTTTTTAAATTTAATTATTTCTTTTAACTCTAATATGTTGTTTCTTTAATGGGCCGTGATAGTGGGTCAGGTGTTCCAGAGCAGCACTTTAGGAGTTAAAGGGACAGTAAACACTCATTTTCATATAACTGCATGTAAGAGACACTACTATAAAGAATAAAACGCACAGATACTGATATAAAAATCCAGTATAAAACTGTTTAAAAACTTACTTAGAAGCTCTCAGTTTAGCTCTGTTGAAAAGGTAGCTGGAAAGCCCACTGCAAGTGGGAAATAAAACACTCCCCCTCCCCCTTCTTTTGCATATGCAAAGAGGAGCAAGCTGGAGATGGTAGCTGACGGTATTCACATAAAACTTTGGGGCTTGGTTAGGAGTCTGAAAATCAGAGCAATGTTATTTAAAAATAAGCAAAACTATACATTTAAAAAAAACAAAAAACTTTATGGGCTATATAAATAAATCATCTACAAAACATTTATGCAAAGAAAAAATTAGTGTATAATGTCCCTTTAAACAAATAGCATTGCAGGCTCACTAGTGTTAAAACTGCATCCTCTACTAAATGAAAGCATAATTTTTCCACTATAATGGCTGTTTAACCCCTTGGGTGACAGAAAGAACTACAGAGTCCATTGCCAATGCACCGCAAGCAGGGAGTGAAAAAATTAGGACAATCAGGTTGTGCGGCTGTTTCACTTGTGTATTGTCATGTCATATGTGTTTAAAAAGGACATGAAAGTCAATACTATATTATGAGGCTGCACATCCCCAGCATATAGTAAATGTGTTTAAATATAAAAAAGACACGTCTTAATACAGGATATGCACTCACCTGGTGCCAGTCTCTGAGCTTGTATGAGTGGTGATTGCCAATTATGCTGCATGTGTGTCAGTCAGGCACAGCTACCAATAAGTGCCTGCGTAAGATTAAAGACTGGTTTTAAAAGGATATTAAACACATTTTGCATATGTGTAACAATTGTGCATATCCAAGACTTACTAGAAAGACTACTGTAAACTTTATTTTTTCCCTCCCAAAAAATGCGTGTATATAAGTGTTTAATGTCCCTTTAAAAAATTATTGACAGTCTTTTTTTCCAAACTCTGTTTGAAACTCCTGTGCTTTAGTATGCTGAGGGCTGGGGCTTCACACTAGTTTCAAATATCTGCCATTATCCCCCTTTAAATTTACAAAGAGCCGGCTGTACCATCCACCTACCCTTCCATTGGTTTTTCCTCTCAAACCTTTTCTTTTCTCTGTCTTTTGTTTACTTCTCTCAAATGGTCAAATAGTTTATTTATTTCAAGTTTATTTTATGCCATGTTTCCATAATTCAGTTAATTCCAATAGCCCAATCCTTCTCATTTACCGTACCTGTGACTAAACACCACAGAACCATCCAAGTGACTGGCAGACTCCATCTGGTACAATATTCCATAGTGCCAGCTGGATGTAAATTCACAGCTGGTCTGAGGATAATTTATGAGACAGTGTTTTCTCTAAATATTTATCAAATCATTCTTTTCTCCTAAATTTAAAAGCAGTAAGATAAATGAAAGAAACACTTTTCCTTAATAGCTCTGGGCTTCATATTAGTTTGAGTTATGTTCTGGGGATAGATGAGTTTAGTTATTTTATCTTGACAAGCATTTCTATTTGTTCTGTTTGTCACGGGGTACCTCTGTGTTCTGATTTCCCAGACTAAAGCACAGGTTGGTGCACAGAGGGCTTAGATAAACCTTCCTGTGATTCTTCCAGCAGTTATAGCTGTATTGCCAGACTGACAGCCGGACTGACTGAACACAACATGAATTAACAAGACTTGTTAGCATTTATGGCAGTCCCTAATGCCCAGTACTGTACAGGTTCTGCAATAACCACATTAAAACAGCAAGCAGGGTACTTTAAAGGAATCTTTGTAGAATGTTTAGTTATATGTAGTAAAAAAAATGTAATGAGAGAGAGAGGAGAGAGAGAAAGAGAGAGAGAGGAGAGAGAGGAAAGAGAGAGAGAGAGGAGAGAGAGGAGAGAGAGGAAAGAGAGAGGAGAGAGAGGAAAGAAAGAGAGAGGAAATAGAGAGAAAGAGAGGAGAGAGAGGAAAGAGAGAGAGAGAGAGAGAGGAAAGAGAGAGAAAGAGAGAGAGAGAGAGAAACAGATTTTTCTCAGGCTAAGCTGCATTGAATACATTTCTGTAGAGATAGACTTTTGGAGATCGGGAGGAGTGCTGGGGCAGTTCAGAGGCAGCTCAGGGTGGTCTGGTGATTTGAGGATGGAGCACTGTTCAGGGGTGTGTCCAGGCAGTTATGGGTGGTGCCAAACATTTCTGAGGGGGTTTTAGGTGATTTCTGTAAGCAGTAACATAAATGGAACATAAATAGTAAAAGATAAGGGGTGAGAGGAGAAAGTAGGACAAAGCTCCGTAACATGCACCATCCAAAAAATTGCAGTTCTGGTATATACATAGTATACAGTATTTATCAACAATCAAGAGCTGCATACTAAATAAATATTTTTAAATCATTTTATTCTGCCATTTAATTGCACAATTTGGGAGGATTTGTAAATCCAGAGCAATCCAGGGATATGCCTCTTGAATATTTTCACGAATATGTATACTTATATCTGCTTTGCTGTGGAAAATCAGGGACCACATGTAAATAAGCTTGTGCGCTGCTGTAAGCAAAGCCTGTGAATGACTGTGTGCAGTATTGTCCTACATCCAGGAAAGCTCAGACAAACTGCTATACACAAATATGGAAAGATGCACTCTGTCCTCTCTGGGATAGGGACAATATAGGGAAAGCATTTCATATAAATAACACAGGTCAAAACTGATTTTATTGCCAATTATATTAGATCGATTTTAGGGTAACTTTGTGTAGCTGATTTTGAATATAGAATCGGTTTTCTTTCCTAAGATATGGAGTGTCCACAGCGTCATTCAATTACTAGTGGGAATATCACTCCTGGCCAGCAGGAGGAGGCAAAGAGCACCACATCAAAGCTGTTGTGTCACTCCCCTACTCATAATCCCCAGTCATTCTCTTTGCCTCTGTCATTGGAGGAGGTGAAGTTTGGTGTCTGAATAAATGAATTCCTTTTTTCAGGGTACTTTTCCATGCAAGCAAGGATTTGGGTTTATCTGAGTCCACGTCAATCTCTTCAGTAGAGTAGTGGTGGCTTTTTAGCAGTTAGGGAGTTGTGAGGTAGTCCTTGCTTTGTATCCTAACACATTGCTGCCCATGGTACAGAAAGCCAGAGTTGGTTACTCTGTTCTTTCTTTTTCTACAGGTCTCTGTAAGGCGTATGTGTCCTTTCACGCCTTGTGAGCTGTCTTCCTGCCGGACAGCTAGACTGCAGGTAAGTGCTTTTGTCTTCTAGGTCTTGGAGACTTGCACTTCAGAAGAATATTTCATATGCATTAGATGGGGACATTTTTAAAATCCTTTATACAGGATTTTCTTTGGTAGTGGGCAGGTACATTATGTGTGTTGAGACTAGGGGTTAATCTTCCCTTTATTGGGACATTTTTCCTCTTTGGGCTAATTTTGTTGAAATACTTTATTAGTATGTGTGTGGCTTATGTTTTATACCAATTTGGCAGTTGATTTTCTTTGCTTGCTTAGTTGGAACAGGCTAACTGACAAACTGCTTGAGTTTGAAACCAGGTGCAGCTACTTTCATCTTTGTGTAGTTTCCTTTCTCTGCCGGTCATGTGACTTCTCTCTGTTGTCGGATATTCATGGAGCGGAGCGGCGTCATTGAATTTCAGTCTCTTCAGTGTCGATCTACTATACGATTGTTTTAGAGAATTCTGGCAGCCAAATTGTGGTATTAAAAATTCTTAAAGTGACAGTGTATTTAAAAAAATTCTACAATTTGGGGAATTTTTTATTTAGTATTATGGACATGGACCAAGACTAGAGGCACAAATTTTTGGCCTTTGCAATTCTGTGCTGCATGCTTAGCTAGAACTCTTCAATTTAAAGATAACTTGTTGCCCTATAAGCCCAATGTCTCTCAGGATGATGCTGTTCAGGCAATGCCACAGCTTTCTCCTCAAACGTCCCAAGCCTCTATGGCATCACATACAGTGCCCTACAGTTCTTCTCAGCCTCCTCGAGGAGTTTATTTGCCTACAGATTTTGCTGCACAGGTATCTTCTCTTACCTGCTTTTTCTATGCTGTGAAAACGCAAGAGGAAAATTAGACATTCAGATAGTATGGTTTCTGTTCCACCTACTGCTACGCAGGTTTCCCTCCCTCATAAGTCTGATGAGGAGGATCTCCCCATCTCCCGTTTTTAAAAAGATATTTCCTGCTGCTGACTCCATTAAAGATTAATGGCGCACGGTGCCTAAAGTAGAAGGGGCTATTTCTACTATGGCTAAGAGAACTACGATCCCTATAGAGGATAGCTGCTCCCATGGACAAGAAGCTGGAGGCTTATTTGAAAAAGATGTATGTTCATCAGGGTCAATGGCAACCTGCAGTCTGTATTGCCACAGTAGCAAGAGCTGCATCTTATTGTGCAATGCCTTGTCTGAATCAATTTTAGTAGAGACTCCGTTAGAGGAGATTCAAGATAGGACTAAGGCTCTCAAACTAGCCAATTCCTTTATTTCTGATGCTAACATGCAAATGATTAGACTGGGAGCCAAGATGTTTGGCTTCATTTTCTTAGTCCGCAGTGCTTTGTGTCTAAAATCTTGGTCAGCTGATGTTTCCTTCAAGTCCAAGCTTCTGGCGCTTCCTTACAAGGGAAAGGCCTTGTTCGGATCTGGTCTGGCAGAAATAAATTCTGATATTATGGGTGGAAAGGGGTCTTTTCTACTGCAAGACAAGAAGAACAGACTCAAAGGACGTCAAAGTAATTTTCGTTCCTTTTGTAACTTACAAGGTCAAAAGTCTTCCTCTCCCTCTTCCAAGCAGGAGCAGTCCCAAGTCTTCTTGAAAGCCCAATCAGTCTTGGAATAAGGGGAAGCAATTAAAGAAACCCTCAACTGAGTCTAAGTTAGCATGAAGGGTCGGCCCCTGGTCCGGGTTCGGATCAAGTGGGGGGCAGACTTTCCCTGTTTTGTCAAGCGTGGAGATGAGATGTCCCAGATCCTTGGGCTATGGACATAGTATCTCAGGGTTACAAAATAGAATTCAAAACTTTCCCTCCCAGGGGCAGATTGCACCTCTCAAGATTATCTGCAGACCAGGTAAAAATAGAGGCATTCTTGAACTGCGTTCAGGACCTTTCCTCCCTGGGAGTGATTGTTCCAGTTCCAGTAAGGGAACATGGTCTAGGATTCTATTAAAATCTGTTCATGGTTCCCAAAAAAGAGGGAACTTTTTGACCCATTTTAGACCTAAAGTGTTTAAGACCTAAAGTTTCTCAGGGTACCGTCCATCAAAATGGAAACCATTCGAGGGTCAGTTCATGACGACCATAGACCTGAAGGATGCATATCTTCATGTTCCCATCCACAGGGATCATCACAAATTCCTGAGATTCACCTTTCTAGACAAACACTTTCAGTTTGTGGCTCTTCCATTTGGCATTGCCACAGCTCCCAGAATTTTCTCAAAAGTTCTGGGGGCTCTCTTGGCAGTGATCATATTGGTTCAGGAGCCATCTTTTCAACAAGCAAACTCTCATACAGAGATCTTGTTGTCTTTTCTACTTTCCCACAGTTGGAAAGTGAATCTGGAAAAGAGTTCCCTTGTTCCAGCTACAAGGGTGGTTTTCTTAGGGACCATAATAGATTCCCTATTTATTAAATCTTTTCTGACGGAGGTCAGAAAATCCAAAATTCTCTCCTCTTGCCTCTCTCTTCAGTCTACTGTTTGGCCATCAGTGACTCATTGTATGGAGGTAATTGGTCTGATGGTCACTTCCATGGACATCATTCCCTTTGCTCGATTAAATTTAAGAGCTCTGTAATTATGCATGCTCAGACAATGGAACAGAGACCATTTGGATCTGTCTCAGTGGATAGATCTAGACCAGTTGACAAGGGACTCTCTCCCGTGGTGGCTTTCTCAGGACCATCTGTCTCAGGGCACATGCTTCCGGAGACCTTCCTGGGTAATTGTGACCACGGACACCTGCCTGCTAGGCTGGGGAGCAGTCTGGGACTCGTTAAAGGCGCAGGGACTATAGACTCGGGAGGAATCTGCTCTCCCCATAAACATCTTGGAGTTGAGAGCGATTTACAATGCTCTGATGGCTTGGCCTCAATTGTCCTTAGCCTGGTTTATCAGGTTTCAGTCGGACAACATCACTTCAGTGGCTTACATTAACCAGCAGGGAGCGGTCTAGCATACCTTATTCCTCCATTTGCGCTCCTTCCACATATATCGTATCAAACAAGAGAGAGCATCGGTAATTCTAATAGCTCCTGCATGGTCTCACAGGATCTGGTATTTAGACCTTGTGAAGATGTCTTCTTGGCCGCCTTGGAGGTTTCCTCTGAGGAAGGACCTTCTAACTCAGGGTTCATTCCTCCATCCAAATCTTGTTTCTCTGATGCTGACTCCTTGGAGATTGAATGCTTAGTTCTGTCTTTGAGACCATGATCCAGGATAGCAAGCCTGTTACTCAAAAATGTTACCATAAGGTATGGCTTAAATACTTTTATTGGTGTGAATCTAAGGGCTACTCTTGGTGTAGGGTCAGGATTCCTAGAATGTTGTCTTTTCTCCAGGAAGGTCTGGAGAAAGGGTTGTCAGTCAGTTCTGCGAAAAGTCAGATTTCTGCATTATCTATTTTGTTACACAAACATCTGGCGGATGTGCCAGATGTTCAATCTTTTTGTCAGGCCCTGGTCAGAATCAGACCTGTATTTAAACCTGTTGCTCCTCCTTGTAGCCTTAATCTTGTTCTTAAAGTTTTGCAGCAGGCTCGTTTGAGCCAATGCATTCCACAGATATCAAAGAGACAGTCAAGTCCAAAAAAAACTTTCATTTTTCAAATAAGGCATGTAATTTTAAACAACTTTACAATTTACTTTTATCAACAAATTTGCTTTGTTCTCTTGGTATTCTAGTTGAAAGCAAACCTAGGAAGGCACATATGATAATTTCTAAGCCCTTGAAGGCCGCCTCTATTTTATTTACTTTTCACAGCAGGGGAGAGCAAGCTCATGTAGGCCATATAGATAGCATTGTGATCACGCACGTGGCTAGTGGCAGACACTTCACTAATTGGCTAAAATGCAAGTCAATAGATAATAAATAAAAGTCATGTGATTAGGGCCAGTCAGAAGATGCTTAGATACAAGTTAGTCACATAAGTAAAAAAGTGTATAAATATAACTGTGTTTGTTTTGCAAAACTGGGGAATGGGTAATAAAGGGATTATCTATCTTTTTAAACAACAAAAATTATGGTGTTGACTGTCCCTTTAAGTTGCGATCTTGGAAGGTTTTGTTTCTTATTGCTATCTCTTCTGCTCTGAGAGTTTCGGAACTCTCGGCTTTGCAGTGTGATTCGCCTTACCTTATCTTTCATGTGGATAAGGCGGTTCTTCGTACTAAATTGGGGTTTCTTCCAAAAGTGGTTTTAGATAGAAATACTAATCAGGAAATTGTTGTTCCTTATCTCTGTCCCAATCCTTCTTCTCATAAAGAACGTCTGTTGCACAACTTGGATGTTGTGCGTGCTCTAAAATTCTACCTACAGGCTACTAAGGTTTTCGCCAGTCTTCTGCCCTGTTTGTTTGTTTCTCAGGAAAGCGTAAGGGTCAGAAGGCTACTTCTACTTCTCTTTCCCTCTGGTTGAGAAGTATGATTCGTTTTGCTTATGAGACTGCTGGACAGCCGCCTCCTGAGAGAATTATAGCTCATTCCACTAGGGCTGTCTCCTCTTCTTGGGTTTTCAAAGATGAAGCTTCTGTGGAACAGCTTTGCAAGGCTGCAACTTGGTCCTCTCTGCTTACTTTTTTCTAAATTTTACAAATTTTATACTTTTGCCTCGGCTGAGGCCTCTTTTGGGAGAAAGGTTCTTCAAATGGTGGTGCCTTCTGTTTAGGTCTGCCTGTCTTGTTCCCCCTCCCTGTTCATTCTGTGTCATATAGCTTGGGTATTGTTTCCCACTAGTAATTGAATGACGTAGTGGGCTCTCCATATCTTAGGAAAGAAAACAACATTTATGCTTACCTGATAAATTTCTTTCTTTCCGGATATGGAAAGTCCATGACCCCCCCTTTATTAAGACAGTTATTTTTGACTAAACCTCAGGCACCTCTACACCTTTGTGTTATTCTTTTTCCATTTCCCTTCCGTCGAATGACTGGGGATTATGGTTAGGGGAGTAACACTTAACAGCTTTCCTGTGGTGCTCTTTGCCTCCTCCTGCTGGAGTGGCCAGGAGTGATATTTCCACTAGTAATTGAATGACGTCATGGACTCTCCATATCCGGAAAGAAATAAAATTATCGGATAAGCATAAATTGTGTTTTTCTAGATTAACTCTAATTTTAGAGATATTGGATGCCCCCACTGAAAACATAAAAATGTAATGATCAGGCGTACCCTACCCACAAATGACATGGAAACGGTCTCAAATCATACAAATACCTAATGGCAATGTATTAAGTACAATAACATAAAAACAAAGTAAGCTGATTCAGATCACACACTGTTTATACACTTTTCTTTTATGTGGGTCATCAGGACAATCACGTTGCAGGCTCCAGCAGTACTCTGTCAACTTATGGCTGTCCTAATTGCCTTGATACATTTCCACCATCACCTTTATATCCTGATGGAATCTCTCCCCTTGTTCCTCACTAAAATCACCAAAATTATCCAGAAAGTGTACCTTTATGCTCATATTAGTTCCCACATTTTTAAAGTTGGTGAGCTTGTTTTCCATCGTCTTCATAATTGTCTGCTTTGTGGTTACCCAAGAAGTTCTTGACAACGAAGACACAACTGAACCAGACAGAAGCTTCAACAGCATTCATAAATTTTGTGAAATTCGAATCGTTGATGAGTTTACGAATTTAAGGACCATCAACGATTCCTGCTTTTAGTTTTTAAAAACTCAGTCCAAGGAACTATTTACAAATGTATTTGAAGCAATCACCATCAGTGTCCAAGGCCTTAAAGCGATATGAAACCCAAATTTTTTATTTCAGAATTCAGATAGAGCATACAATTTTAAACAACTTTCTAATTTACTCTTAAATGTAGCCACCAATCAGCAAGCGCTACCCAAGGTGCTGAACCAAAGAAACTTACAGTCCTGCTTTTTTCAAATAAAGATACCAAGAGAACAAAGAAAAATTGATAATAGGAAATTAGAAATATGCTTCGCATTGCTAGAAAGCATTGCACTCACGAGATGGGAGCCTCCAATGGGAGCTTTGTTCTGATGCCGTCAGTGACATAGCGAACAGGAAAATAGTGCAGAGATTGCAGCATTTTTAAATATATATGTATATAAGCATATTCATATATATTTACAGGGAACACACAGTTAGAACGCAATGTAAAGGCACTTTTCAGTGCCATTTTTTTCTAACACATCACACCCACCAACTTGAAAGACCCAAAATTGCCTAGTGCAGTTGTTTTTATTTTAAAAAATGCTACTTTTTTTTTTTTTTAATAAAAAGCTATAATGTCCTTTATTTTGAGGGCATTTTTAGAAAATGAACCAGGCATCTATTCTCTGGTTAACGGGGGCGTGCGATAATTTACAATGTGCAAGTGTCTTTGTGAAGCAGTCTGGAGATAAGAAGGTGCAATTAGAACTCAACCATTGGTTTAGCGAAATTGTGTCTATTACAATATGTTGACGCATTTATAGTGTATAAGGAAAAAGCACTGCAGTCTTAAACTATTAGAATAATCTGCAGTATAAAATTTGGATACTTAAAAACAAATCAGCTATTCCATGTAAAATTAATTATTGTGATCTGAAAAATACTCTCATATCAATTTCTGGGCCCTTAGAAATATGCAGTGATAAAAAAAAATGATGATTCACATTTCCCATATAGCGATAGATCATGAGTGTAGCGCTATTTATTGCTCCTGCTCCACTACAAGTAAGCTTTTTGCGCTCGTCGGGTAGCACGCATCATAGAATTTAAGTAGAACGTTTTTGAACGATCGTTAACCCGACATGCGCGAAAAGCAGAACTTAGAATATCAAGACATCGTTAACGTATTCCCCATAGGCATCAATGGAGCGCAAATAAGGGCAAAGAAACTAACACCCTTACTTGTGCTCAAACCCTATCGTGTTTAACCAAGTATATTTCACATTCCAATGTTCTTCACATTGAAGAATATGTTCTAATATTTATTCATAAATACATATTTTATATATATATATATACGTTTTTTTAACTTTAAATAATGTGCTTGTAAATTTTTGCTCACCTTGTTATACCTCATAGTTATTAAGTAAATCATTTGCCTACGGGGAACAATTTTTTCCTATCTGTGGTAATGATGCAATGTATCCTATAGTGAATACATGTAGAAACTGTCTTATATATACACCACTGTCAATTGTATAATAAGCTCATTTTAGGGACTTTAGTCTTCCTTTAATCATGGAGAAGCGAGTCTTATTCAATCTATTCTGAAACTTTACCCAGCCCTTTCTCTTTTTATGCACATTGAATGCTGTTGCTAAAGATACAGAGTCCAATATTTAGCACTCCAATAGCAACGTCAGAGTGTACCAAAATGGCGGCCACGATCATGAAGCTGGGATAGAGGAGATGGAGGGTATGCATTCATATATATAAAATGATATATAGGTATAGATATATACAGATATATATATATAGGAATATTTATTTAAAAATACTTAGAACATACGTGAAGAACATTGGAATGTAAAATACTTACATTTAAACACCATTAAATATGAATATTGCATATACTGTATGTATATATATATATATATATATATATATATATATATATATATATATATGATTTTACACGTTTTCAGCTGCTTGAGTTCAAAAGGCTCCAATGCACTTATATATTTATATATACAGGTATATGTCTGTAAATACATATATAAGCATATAAATACATATATACATTTTATATATATATATATATATATATATATATATATATATATAGACATGTATATGTATGTATCTCTATGTTAAAGCCCTTTGCAGTCGTTTTTTTTTTTCTAACACCTGAGACCCTTCATATCTTTGAGCCCTTATAACTTTTTTATGCAATTTGTTTGAAATCATTTTTATTAGATATTGTTATTATGAGTGTAACTGTACTTTTAAATGTATTTAGAGTTAACCAGCGCTCTAAGTTGCACTATCCCAACGTGCATTAAATTAATTTGTGCTCAAGCAAACACGTTTGCTTTCAACCTGCAATACACACAGTACTTCTGACGTGCTCCAAGAGCCCCCATAAACCCCTTTTCGTTGTGTGCAACATTTAGCGAGCCAAATCTACCGCATAATGGGGATCATAAATTATGTAGAATTATTTGAGGATTAATGTCTCAGTGATAGGAGGATATATAACTGATCTAACGTTTAATGTATTGAGATTTAAATTAAAAAATATATATACTGCATCTTTTGTGTTTTACGGTAAAAATTACATATCAATTATATACTGTATATTGATGTTTTTATAGCCTCAACAATTTACCATTTGTTTTAATTATTATCTTTCTTTTACTAGTGCTGTGGTCCTGGATGGAAAAATATATGCCACAGGCGGCATTGTTAGCAGCGAGGGACCTGCATTGGGAAACATGGAATTCTACGATCCAAAATCAAACACATGGACTCTATTACACAATATGCCTTGCCCTCTTTTTCGCCACGGCTGCGTAGTGATAAAGAAATACATTCAGAGCGGTTAATGTCACAAAAACTCTACAACCAGATTTTTTTTTTTCTTTTGGTGTTATAAACCCTTTTAAGGGCAAATATATTGGCTCTAAAGAGGTTAATCATCAATTTCTGTGCTTTAGCAGCATTGTATTTTTAAGAATTAGGGGAAAACAGACAAAGAACATTTCCTTTTCCTCTGCAGGTTTTGAATAATGTCTACATTGAATGTAGAAATTCATCTTCACCTTTTGGTGATGTTGGAGTGTTGGGCTCCAAATTATGTATATTACTGTAATCTAATGAAACAAATTTGTCACTCAGTACCACAGTGGCACTTACTGATAGTGTCATTCTAGGTGCAATAGATCTCCATATTTTTTACTTTTTAGCAAATGGGATGGGTGAATTATATGTATTTCACATATAGATGTGAGACTTGGATTTTTTTAAGTGCTTGTTTCCTAATAGAGTTGCTAGCATACCATTGCTGAGAATATTCATAAGCCGTTCATCTAAACTGGCTCTGCCCATCCTCATAAGACAATATATATATATATTTATAGCCAGTGGGAAGAGAAAAAAAACAGTTTGTCAAAATAAAGAAATTCAGGATGATGTGTCTCTATCATATTTTTATAAGCTAAGCTGTTCAAGAAAAAATTTTGAAGCTACATTCAATACATAAATGTACGTGCACAACTGTGTGCTTCTGGTAGTATAAGTATGCTAAAGCTGTTAAATTGATGAAACACATAGTAAACTCTTTGGTTTTATCTGAAAAATTACAGATTTGGAGATTGCATTAATGGCTTCTCTATACTGTTATGCAAGCCAGGCTGCAGAATTAAAGATAATATATATATACACAGTGTTTTTTGTAAGAGAAAAGGTGCCGGTACTCACTGAATATTGATTGATTTATTGTGCTCAGTAACTTTGAGAAAAGCAAAGGGACAAAGTTATCTACAATGTTTGATATATTTTGCAGCCCCCTCTTGTGAAAACTATATATATATTTACATGATGATCACAAATATTACCTGTTATGAGATGGCAGAGGTGGTGGTACTCAGTAATAGTGAGTGCCCCTTCAAAAAAAGCCCTATATATATTTTTTTTATTATTGTTTTTATTTAAAGGGACAGTCTACACCAGAATTTGTATGGTTTTAAAAGATAGATAATCCCTTTATTACCCATTCCCCAGTTTTGCATAACCAACACAGTTCTATTAATACACTTTTTACCTCTGTGATTATCTTGTATCTAAGCCTCTGCAAACTGCCCCTTATTTCAGTTCTTTTTAAAGACTTGCATTTTAGCCAATCAATGCTGGCTCCTAGGAACTCCACGTGCGTGAGCACAGTGTTATTTATATGACACACATGAACTAACACCCTCTAGTGGTGAAAAACTGTCAAAATGCCCTGAGATAAGAGGCAGCCTTCAAGGGCTTAGAAATTAGCATATAAAGCACCTAGGTTTAGCTTTCAACTAAGAATACCAAGAGAACAAAGAAAAAATGGTGATAGAAGTAAATTGGAAAAATTTTTAAAATTACATGCCCTATCTGAATAAGGAAAGTTTGTTTTGGACTAGACTGTCCCTTTGACTACAATTAAGAATTTGCTCTGTACTAAAAAAAAAATCGGCCACCAATGATCATAGATTATTACTACACATATACTAAAGTAATACATTGGATCACCCCTGTGAACATCCAGTAACATAAATATATATATTATTTATAGGTCTAACATAATATATACTCTATAGGCTGCATCTGTTAAACCCACTTGGCCGCCAGAAAGGACTGCAATGTATTGCTAATTTTCTATGCACTGCTTTGTCACCCTCTTCAGCAGCCACAGTGTCAAGAGATGTTGTTCACAGCTTCCTTTTACTTTTGAAACTTTAATAAGTTATCTACAGCTTTGCAGCTGACGCAGATTTTATAGCTGTACCTAAAACTGAAGAGACCTGGACTAGGAGAGGATCTCAGTAAGAAACGTTCACTCAATATGTTGGCTGCACAGTTCTAAAGCTGAAAAAAAGAATTCAACAAAAAAGATTACTTTATTCTAATAATAATAATATTCTATAAAAATTATCAGGACATGCCATCTACTAATTCCCATTTAAACTATCTTAAATTAACTTTATATTTGAATAAGCATTAATCTTAACTTAAATGAACTGATTTATCAACTAGACTTGGGGTCTATTTAACAAGGGCTGAATGGCCCCTGTTCCCCTTGTTTCCGCACGAACCTTCAGACTCCCCCGAAAACAGGAGTTAAGAAGCAGCAGTCTTAAGCTCCTAAACTCATATGCCGCCTCTGAAGCGGCGTATAGCAATCCACCCTATCATGTACGATCAGGCTGATTGACACCCCCTGCTAGTGGCCGATTGGCAGCGAATCTACAGGATGCGGTATTGCACCAGCAATTCACAAGAACTGCTGGTGCAATGATAAATGACGACAGCGTATGATGTTGGCATTTATCAATGTGCGGCGGACATGGTTTGCTATAGAGGATCATGTCTGTCCGCATATATATAAATAGACCCCTTGATCTGTGAATGATCTTTCAGCCCCATCTAGAAACTCAGCAAATAAATATATTTTTGTTGTTGTATTTATTTTTGTACTTACTGCAACAACTATAATTTAATCTAACTTTTCGATGCCTACACAGTTACTCTTGTAGGTTTGTGAATCATAATGCCAAAAAGGTACTTAAAAGGTTATTTGCAATCATAATATGCACATGATTAGATGGAGCTTATTCACAAAATGCTATAAGTTTCTCCTGATGATAGCCATAAAGAGTATTATTCTCTAATTGTAAACCTCTAGATTTCATATATTATTGTATTAAGCATATTTTATATGTTTCTCATACTTAAGTGGGTAGTTTTCTTAAAGTTACATAGCACTGCAAAAAACATTTTTATTAAGTTTTTATTTTCTGTGAATCTGGCATATGAAGATTTAAAATAATGACCTAAAAGGGCAATAATATCATTTTACCTTATCTAATAAAACATATGTTCTCCAAATAATAATATTAATTACATTATTAATGGACCACCAAGGTACATGGCAATATTATAGTTAACAGACCCTTCTGTATAATACAGAAAAAATAGTCTACAAGTTAAAAACTAAAAGGGCTGTGGTAATAAAATTGTGGACTTGTATTTTCAATCTCATTTAGAAAATAATTGAAAATGGGAATGCAATCACTGATGCATAGGACTTTGGTCCCCATTCCAATCCAGTACAATTCAAGTGCAGCATGTCTTGCATGTATTTTTTGCAGGTTTTCAAAGCTATTACAATCCATTAGAAAAAACTCACAGTAACCAAAATTTGCAAATGCAATTTTTGTCAGGATTTTTAGACTTTATAAATTCAGCATCCTTGACATATTGAAAAAAAATGTTTTAATTAAATATGATAACCAGGATATTCATAAATAGGAGCAATTATGTGCTTTGAAGTCTAAAATACTAATTATAATTTTTAAGTTTAAAATATTACTCACTATCTCTTACAAATTTGTGAACTATGGACTAATTCAAAAGTTAACTATCCCAATAGATTGGAAAAAGTTAGACAAACAAGAAAAAATATCACTTGGTCGTCCATACATTTTTAGCACAGGAATTCTAATGGATTGGATTAGGGGGCTTTAAAAAACAAATCCAAACATGTTTTTGTAAGAATTTCTGCATACTGATATCATGGCCATCCTTTCAATTATTATAATAATAATTATTATTATTGTTTATTTGTATAGTGCCACAAAATTCCGTAGCTGCAAATCCATCTTAAAGGGACAGTCTACACCAGAATTTTTATTGTTTGAAAAGATAGATAATCCCTTTATTACCCATTCCCTAGTTTTGCATAACCAACACAGTTATATAAATCCACTTTTTAACCCTGTGATTACCTTGTATCTAAGCCTCTACAAACTGCCCCCTTATTTCAGTTCTTTTGACAGCCATCCATTTTAGCCAATCAGAGCTGGCTCACTGGAACTCCATGTGCGTGAGCACAGTGTTATCTATATGACAAACATGAAATTACACCCTCTATTGGTGAAAAACTGTCAAAATGCCCTGAGAGAAGAGGCGGCCTTCAAGGGCTTAGAAATTAGCATATGAACCTCCTAGGTTTATCTTTTAACTAAGAATACCAAGAGAACAAAGCAAAATTGGAGATAAAAGTAAATTGGAAAATTGTTTAAAATTACATTCTCTTTCTGAATCATGAAAGTTTATTTTGGACTAGACTGTCCCTTTAAGCACAAATGAATACAGGCCAAGTAGAACATACTTCGTAGAAAACCAACTGATATGTATTATGAATGATTTTCATACAAAGGGAATTTTCTTTTAAACAATTCATCTGTGTGAATATGTTGTCTATGATTCATTGGTGCCCATAGGCAAGTTAAAAAGAAATTCTGCAAGAATACATATTCCTAGAGCATAATAAAACCAATGCATTTATTGACTAAGTAGATCTGCAATTTTCCCTCATTGGGATTAAAAACAAATACTTAAAAAATACTTTTTTCTTCTCCACGTCTTTAAGTTTGCTGATAAATTCTGTTTACACATCAAAGCTTATTTTGACAAACTGTTTATTATACATTGTATTTTGAAGTATTGTTTAGGCTAAAAAATTTACAGTAAAAGTCTAGTCTTCCTGGAGTTCTCAACTAATTTGAGTTTTCTTCTATACAAATTAAATATATAATTGAAATATATTTTCAAACAGTGTTTTGGACTTAAAGTTTGTTCTTCTAATGTCCTACAGTAGATACAAACATTGCTACCCACTTCAATACATATTCAGAAATCATACTGAAAATGTTTTTTAGTTTTAAATTGACTATCTTACTAAAAAAATATTTTTATATTCATTTCAATCTAGTTACCATATCAGCGCTTAACACTGACATTACATCAGATCCACAGAAAGTGTCATTTACAACGATTGTTGTATAGTCCAGTGCATTTATACAAAAGGTAATTACAAAATATCTAAAAGTGCACACGTTATTACGAGTGTGTAGATCCATCGGGGGTTTCATAGACAACAGTTTAGGGATCTTGCTGATTTAGAGTTTAAAGTTTGGCACCAAAACTGTATAAATTGCCTAACAACTCTTTTTGACAGCACTATCCCTAACACTGTTATTGGTGCTGGTTAAGTGCTAAATTTGCTTTTGCTGCATTGTTTGAAGTACTCTTTTTCCTTTTTTTTTTATTGATGATCTTTAGAAAGAATAAGCAATAAGATCCTTAAATCCTCATTGTTTATAGAACCCAGTGACTGGAGGTAGACAGAATTTAGTGCAATAAGGCTCTAAATCCTACATACTTTCAAATAATGTAATTCTCTCTACTTTCAGACTTATGTTGAAAGTATTTATCAACTATCTGAACACTACAACATTTATCAAATCACTCGTAAACACAATTACATTCTGAATGCTACTGTTTAAGGATAAATGGATAGTAAGTCAAATTTATTGTCCCTAAAGATCTTATGGTGGGTCATGCAGAAGGTAGAGAAAATTTTTATATACTCCGGAAGAACTGTATTTTGATATTGTCACAAATTACTAAAAAGATCTGACTGGCTTAATAAAATATTTACAGATCATTTGCAGATGATGAAAAGTTTCCATATTTGTTTAGTAATTGTTTCATTAAAAGCTTTGGTTTTTTGGGATCTGCTTTGTATTTGTAAAATATTAGAAAAACAATTTAAATGTTATGCTATTGTTATTAGTACAAATACGATAAATGTCCTTAAACATAGGCTATATACTGAAATCTTTTTAAATATGTCAATGACATTGTTGGTCATGCACCATAGAGTGATTTGGAAGGAGAAAAGTATATATACAGGCTGACATTAATACCAGCACTCACGATTAGCCTCAAGAATACTTTAGTTCATACATATTTATCTATTTCAATATAAATGGAAACCAAAAAGTTTTGGATGCCAAATCTGTACACTAAACATATATTTGAATTGCATTTTTTATGCAATGCTGTTTCTCACTGATTTGTTGATGCAATGACCAGTCGTATTCTACCACACCAGCTGGATCTGCAATAACAAACATTTTTTTGAACAGGTAATTCGATTTTGCAGGAGGTTACCTGTTAAGATCTTACCCTAAGACTTTGTCAGAATATCCAAAACCAAATCAAGAAAAAGAATGAGCCAGAGTTTTCCACATTCATATTTTTTGTGGGTAGTCTAAACTTCCACTCACTACCCAATCAAATCATTTCATAGATGCAAGTAGTAATCCAACATGGAATAAAAAATATTTATAAGAGAAAGTCCTTATGAGAATTAAGGATTGTAACCTTTCTATTATATATTTTTTGTTATATTTACTCTTTAAATGAAAAAGCACAACTAAACTAAGTACCTTCTACTTCCTACTAAGGTTGAATTTTCAGCTGGGATCACAAGCTTAAATCGGCTTGGAGCTGGCTGTTTTTCGAGTTGGTGTGTCTCTTACCTCCAAAGGAGGTGCAAGCATACAAGACAGACTCCGTACATATGGTTCTAGTTACAGTCATGCATTTACTCACACAGAAACAAATCTAAATGTTTCTGTGAATAATAGAACAAAACAGGGTTATCTGTAATGGTATTGTACATAGTTTATGTTAATGGTTAAGATCTTGTTATATTACAATAAATATATTTATAGACCTAGACTGATGGCTTGTTCATTCTTCCAACCACAATAAATGATTTGAAAACATCTAAATAAATTTAAAGGGATTTTGGTGTGTGTTTTATTGTACATAAAAAAAACACTGGTGTAGGCTCACTAGAAGTCTTTCCAGCCTCTCTAAAAGGATAGAGAGAACATAGGAATTTGAAAAATGATTTTAGTGAATCTACTGTGTTGTACAAGGGTAAAGGAATCCAAAGGTATATTTTCTTGATGAAAGACCATTATTGCACAAGTTTTCTGAAGTTATTCTAACAAAGGTCTTTATCCTTGAAGGTGGGGAATTAACAATATTTTTTGCATATCCTTGAATAAGAAAATATAATCACCTGATTAAAAGTTCATCAGAGTCATGGTCTTACAAGGAAGACCATAAATAGTGTTTGTACCTTTTTGCATTTTACCTAGTGCACATCATTCACCACTACCACCCCTTAAAAAATAGATTAACTTTTAAATGTCATCCCGAGACCTAATGTTCTTTATAATATACCAATATTTAGAGATCAAATGAAAAATGTGTGTTCATGAATACCATACACATATGTACACTACAATGTAAGTGAACTAACATCTTTTTATTAAGCAGTTAAAGGGCACCTAGAAATATTATACTCTGTAATGGTAGTTCAAAATTAAAGATTTGGTACAGTTTGTAGTAATTGCTGATTGTAAGCTGTGGTGCAATGAGGATGACGAGTGTTTAGATGGAATGATTCTCTGAAGAGTTAGGTTTTGAGGGAGTATTTTAAGTTGGTTCGAAGATGGTTCAACTGGATAGGTACATCACAAGAGAAGTCAGTGTAAGGTGTTAATGAGAGGGACTGAGAAGCAGAGCAAAGGTTGTAGCTAGGAGAGTATGTAGTGATGGAGTTTGAGATATAGTTGGGTACTTTGTTGTGGAGGGCTTTGTTAGTGAAGACTAGAATTTTGAATTTGATCATGGAGAAAAATGGAAGTCAATGTAGGCTGACATAGAGGAGCAGCAGGAGATTAACAAATGTTGAGGTAGAAGGCTAGCAGAAGCATTTATGACAAACTGAAGTAGAGTATCTAATTAGAAAAATCAAGAAGCAAAATGATGAATGAGTGAAACAGATTTATATTTGTAAGAAATTGATTAATTTTAGCAATGTTCCATAAGTAAAATCAGCAGGACTTTGAAGAGAAATTGAATGTGGAGCGCAAAGAAAAAGATTAGGGTCAAGTAATACTCCAAGGCAGCAGACAAGGGATGAAGGGATTATAGTTTGAATTGTGAATAGTGATTAGATCTCCGGTGTTGGAGTGTTGATAGAGGTGACAATCAGTAAAAGTTTAGTCTTATATAAACTGATTTGAAGTGATGGGAGACCTTCAGGAAGAGATGTTAGTGATACAGTCTGTGACATGATTATGAAGGGAGGGGAATACAAATGTCTTGGTATCCTGTAGCATTGAGATGAACCTTCACTGGAATTAAGGGACCTAGTGTCAGGGTTTTTTCCCTATTGTTTGCCATGTGCTGCTGGCAGCCATTTTACTCACCTCTCTTCCTGACTATGGTGCATTGTGGGGGATGCTGCTCATTTCCTACACTTCCTTTTATGGCCAGACTGGTGTGCATCATCCCTGTGAGACAGGATGCAGTCTCAGAATTGTGATGTCATCACTTATTATTTAAAGGGCCTCTATTCAGTATGCTTTGCCTTTGCGATGTCTCAGACCTGTTTGTGAGAGTTCCTGTGTATTACCTCCCTGCCTGATGTCCTTCCTGGTTCCTGATCCCTGGCTTGTTCCTGACTCTGCTCGTCTGACTATTCGCTTTGGCTCCTGACTCGGCTCGTCTGACTACCAGCTCTGGTTTTGACTCCTGGCTTGTTATTTTACTTGTGGACTTTTTATTGATTTTTGCTATTAATAATGGTGCGATTATTTTTGCACTTCTCGTCTCAGTCTGATTCCTGGCACCCTGACACCTAGCCCAAACCCTGAAAATCAGCCCCAGACTATAATCCCTCCTTCACCAAATGTTACAGAAGGCATAATGTTCTCTTGACATCCACCTCATCCAGATTCTTCTAGTATGGAGTGATTTTCCAGTCGATGCTTGGCACTGCACATGGTGATATGAGGCTTGTGTATGGCTGTTTGGCCATGGAAACCAATTTCATGAAGCTCACAACACACAGTTCTTGTGCTGATATTGCTTCCAGTGTCAGTTTGGAGCTCAGTAGTGAGTGATACAACAGATGATAGGCAATTTCAACCTGCTACTTTCTTCAGCACTTAGCGGCCCTGCTCTGTTAATTTGATCTACTACTTTGTGTTTAGACTATTGTTATTCCTAGACACTTCCACTTCACAATAATAGCACTTACTGAGCCCTTCAGTACAACTCATTGCACCGCCAGTGTGTTTATGGAGATTTCAAAGCTATGTGCTGGATTCTATGCACCTGTTAGCAATGGATGTGACTGAAACTAATTAGCGAGCCTGCAACCTGCAACCGATCAGGACTTTTGGCAAATGATAATTCTAGCCCTTAATATAGGCATAAAGGTATTAATATGACATATATTGGCACATTTATTTTTTAATTTCTGGGACCTTCACATGTTGGCTGCATCTGGCATCTGAAGTTTAGTGAGAGCCTCATCCCAACCACTGTCTATTAACTTTTTACCTCCACTATGTGCCATTCCCAATTGCACCTCACGCACCTATAGATGGTAACAGAGACACCTTATCATTTGCGGGGCTCTGGGCAAGATAAAATTGCTGAGCCCTACAGCCCAGCAACCTTATACCCCTCCACCTCTATGGCTCAACCCTGACCCAACATTCAGTGCTACTTATATAAAGAATAACAGTAAATATTACACTTCCTGATACCAGAAACACTTCTTCAGGATATACATTTGACCTTCTCATAGCCTCACCCCTGAAAGTGCAGGCCCCCAAAGTGTGGGACTTTGAGTGGGTGCCCCTCTCACCCTGCCCAATGGACAGGCCTGGATGATAATGGTGGGAATATCTGCTAACAAAAATGTTAGAAAATATAAGTGAAGTGATGCTTAATTCAAGGGACAGAAAGGTCAAAATTGAAATATGCATTGCAGCATTTAAATGTTAAATAGAAACATTTTTGCAATATACTTCTATTAGCAAAAATGCTTCTAGTATAATGTATCACTGTTTTAGCGGCATACACACATACAGTACATGTGACTAGAAGATTAGGATTCAAACACCATGCCTGTGTATGACATCAGTGAAGACTCTCCAGGCTTGTGAGATTCTATAAGAAGTCTCACCAGTGCTATGAAGTCATATTTATAAGGCAGCTTTTGACTGTGAAAATAGTGTTCCCTGTATTTATGTATGTGAAGATGTGAAGCAATGCACTCGCCCTCATTATATAGCCCAGTCTGTTCTTTAGTGTTGAACCCTCAACATCATTATACAGTGCAGCATATATGTTGACAATGTATAGGTGCTCTCCATTAATTATACAATGCAACATGTTTATTAGTGTATATATGCTTTGTATTATCATACAGTGCAGAGTAGTATGTTTATTAGTGTATACATGTTCATTATCATCACTATATAATGATAGTTGTCCAAAAGTAAGTGTGAGTTGTACTTGTCCCCTGGTCAACACTTGGCTTATAGGAAAAAGGTATCAAGATACATTTGCAGCTTCTGAGAATTTGCAGTCCATTCTTTTTAAAGAGTGAGTCTGCAGTCACAAATTTAACAAGCAGTCTCTGCTTCTTAAATAAATCTCCTCAAACTCATTTGTATGAGGTAAATGATAGGCTCTGCTCTTATGTAATTGGTTGCCAAAGACCATGGGGCAGGATTGAATAACAGAGCTCTTCTGTCAAGTGGAAATTGTAGGTAGACAGGCACTCTGCTTGAGAACTGCAACAACTCCTTGAAGGCCGCTTTTTAGCTCAGGGCATTTTGACAGTTTTTCACCTCTAGAGGGTGTTAGTTCATGTGTTTCATATAGATAACACTGTGCTCACGCACGTGGAGTTCCTATGAGCCAGCACTGATTGGCTACAATGCAAGTCTGTCAAAAGAACTGAAATAAGGGGGCAGTTTGCAGAGGCTTAGATACAAGATAGTCACAGAGGTAAAAAGAGTATTAATATAACTGTGTTGGTTATGCAATGGGTAAAAAAATGGATTATCTATCTTTTAAAACAAAAAATATTCTGGTGTAGACTGTCTCTTTTAAGGTATAATGGTGACAAAAGAGGTCATCCTGCCTCCATATAAGAAGGTAGAGAAGGGCAACGCAGCTCCAAGTTCAGCTGAAAACATCAACAATCCTATTCCGGTTACAGCAATACTTGAATCAGGCAGTGTAATGCAACACACTAGTCATCACACTGGGTAGCGTGGTGCAGGCCAATCACAGGCAAAGGCTGAGCAAGCCAACTAATAGAAACAAAAAAGAAAAAATTGGCAGCACTCCAGGAATCTAAAAGATAAAACCCAGTCTTTATTGTTACTTCTTAAAAATACTCACTCAACTCATGGAAGGAGGGGGCGTGGTCCTTACGCATTTCATGCTGTTAGAGCACTTAGTCATAGGATAATCAAGTACGTGCCAACTCTGCTATATATATCAACCACCTCCAATCACCAACCAGCAGATTCGTAGTCATGGAGATAGTCGACATATTTGCAGAGTGACAATTTAAAAATTAAAACAACAATCTAAAACAGAAAAGTTAAATACAAATATTCGGAAAATTCTAAAATATGATAGACTAAACAAAGAAAAAATGATAATAATAATAAAGAACAACATGTGTATAACTTGGATCGAATATTAAATACACAATAATTTGTTACTAGGAGAGTGAATCATACATTATGCATTAAAAGGATACATATTCCATCAAAATGAGTTACAAACAACAATAATAATAGTGACCATGATATTAAAATTAATTGATTTAGTTACATTCAAAGGATACATATTCCATCTCAAAAAACAACCACCTAGACTACGAGTTTTGCGTTAACCGGGGTGCGGTGCTAACGAGCAGTTTTCCCTCACCGCTCACTTGCAGACAGCGCTGGTATTATGGGTTTTTACAAACCCGGCGTTAGCTGCAAAAAAGTGAGCGTAGAGCAAAATTTAGCTCCACATCTCACCTCAATACCAGCGCTGCTTACGGTAGCAATGAGCAGGTAAAACATGCTCGTGCACGATTTCCCAATAGGAATCAATGGGGGAGAGCCGGCTAAAAAAAAAACTAACACCTGCAAAAAAGCAGCGTTCAACTACTAACGCAGCCCCATTGATTCCTATGGGGAAATACATTTATGTCTACACCTAACACCCTAACATGAACCCCGAGTCTAAACACCCCTAATCTTACACTTATTAACCCCTAATCTGCTGCCCCCGACATCGCCGACACCTACATTATATTATTAGTATTTATTTTAACTAGGTACAATAGTTATTAAATAGTTATTAACTATTTAATAACTACCTAGTTAAAATAAAGACAAATTTATCTGTAAAATAAAACCTAACCTAAGTTACAATTACACCTAACACTACACTATAATTAAATTAATTACCTAAACTAAATACAACTAATTACAATTTAAATAAATTATCTAAAGTATGAAACCCCCCCCCCACTATATTACAGAAAATAATAAAATAATTACAAAAATGTTAAACTAATTACACCTACTCTAATCCCCCTAACAAAATAAAAAAGCCCCCCAAAATAAAAAAAAGCCCTACCCTACACTAAATTACAAATAGCCCTTAAAAGGGCCTTTTGCGGGGCATTGCCCCAAAGTAATCAGCTCTTTTACCTGTAAAAAAAAGTACAAATAACCCCCCCAACATTAAAACCCACCACCCACACAACCAAACCTACTCTAAAACCCACCCAATCGGAATTAAGGTAGAAAAAATCCTATTGGCTGATGAAATCAGCCAATAGGATTGAACTTCAATCCTATTGGCTGATTGCATAAGCCAACAGGATTTTTTCTACCTTAATTCCGATTGGCTGAAAGAATTCTATCAGCCAATCGGAATTGAAGGGACGCCATCTTGGATGACGTCATTTAAAGGAACCTTCATTCTTCAGTTGGACGTCATTTGAAGAGGATGGTCCTTGTCGGATGTCTTGAAGATGGAGCCGCTCCGCGGCGGATGGATGAAGATAGAAGATGCCATCTGGATGGAGACTTCTTCCCATCTGGAGGACCACTTCTGCCGACTTAGTGGAGGACTCGGCCCGATTGGGTGAAGACTTCTCAAGGTAGGGTGATCTTCAAGGGATTAGTGTTAGGGTTTTTAAGGGGGGATTGGTTGGGTTTTAGAGTAGGGTTGGTTGTGTGGGTGGTGGGTTTTAATGTTGGGGGGATTTGTACTTTTTTTTTACAGGTAAAAGAGCTGATTACTTTGGGGCAATGCCCCGCAAAAGGCCCTTTTAAGGGATATTTGTAATTTAGTGTAGGGTAGGGCTTTTTTATATTTTGGGGGGCTTTTTTATTTTGTTAGGGGGATTAGAGTAGGTGTAATTAGTTTAAAATTCTTGAAATTATTTTATTATTTTCTGTAATTTAGTGTTTTTTTTTCCTACTTTAGATAATTTATTTAAATTGTAATTTATTGTATTTAGTTCAGGGAATTAATTTAATCATAGTGTAGTGTTAGGTGTAATTGTAACAAAGGTTAGGTTTTATTTTACAGGTAAATTTGTCTTTATTTTAACTAGGTAGTTATTAAATAGTTAATAACTATTTAATAACTATTGTACCTAGTTAAAATAAAAACAAAGTTGCCTGTTAAATAAAAATAAACCCTAAGATATATACAATGTAACTATTAGTTATATTGTAGCTATCTTAGGGTTTATTTTACAGGTAAGTATTTAGTTTTAAATAGGAATAATTTAGTTAATGATAGTTATTTTATTTAGATTTATTAAAATTATATTTCAGTTAGGGGGTGTTAGGTTTAGGGTTAGACTTAGGTTTAGGGGTTAATACATTTAATATAGTGGCAGCGACGTTGGGGGCGGCAGATTAGGGGTTAATAAATGTAGGTAGGTGTCGGCGATGTTAGGGCAGGCAGATTAGGGGGTTAATAATATTTAACTAGTGTTTGCGAGGTGGGACTGCGGCAGTTTAGGGGTTAATATATTTATTATAGTGGCGGCGATGTCCGGTTCGGCAGATTAGGGGTTAAAATATTTATTTTAGTGTTTGCGATGTGGGGGGTTAGACTTGTAATACAGGCGCTATGCAAGTCCCATTGAAAATATAGGATACACAATTGACGTAAGTGGATTTGTGGTATTTCCGAGTCTGGCCAAAAAAGTGAGCGGTGAGCCTGTTATTTCAAGACTCGTAATACCAGCGGGCGTTAAAAAGCAGCGTTGGGACCTCTCAACGCTGCTTTTTAACCCTAAAACACAACTCGTAATCTAGCCGAACAATAATAATAACCATGATATTATAATAAATTAATTCCATGACGCTAAGGATGTTAACACAGCTGGTTCCTACTATTATTGTTATCCATAGAAGACAAATATCAATACATATAAGGGGCGTTAGGTATTTTTATATTATATTTCTCATATATCAGTCAATCAACAAAGAAACTGATGTCCCATTCCTTTCATCACTAACGGCTCCCTTGTTTTTAATTTCAATGTCCAATATAACTCTTTTTGTGAGTATCTTATATCTGTTGCCACCTCTAAGTGGTTGTTTTGCAATGTCTATCACCCTAATACCAAATCTGAATTCATGAGTGAAATATAGCCCATTAAAATGTCTAACTACATTAGAATCTTTGTCATAATTCTTGACATCCCTTTTGTACTCACCTATTCTGGACCTCAGGCATCGTGACGTTTGACCAACGTACTGGGCATGGCACAAGTGACACTACAAAAAGTAAACCAAAAAGGTTGTACTGCAATTTGCATAATGTTCAACTTTAAACTCCACATCAGTAACTGTACTTCTAAAACTGTCTCCCTTAGTAACTACCTCACATGTACCACACTTTCTTGAAAGGCATCTTAAAGTACCCTTTTTAGATAACCATCTGGTCCCTTCACTTTCAAGATTACTTGTGACCAAACTAGGGGACAATCTACTTCCAAGAGTTGGTGCTTTTCTTGACATAAATCTAATTTTATCAACATAAGGGGATAAAAGCTCATCCCCTCTTATGAATGGCAGATTACGTTTAATAATACCACAAATTTCGCTATATTGTAAAGAAAATTCTGTTGAAAAGACAACCATCTTATTGCCAAAACCATCATCACTTCTCTGATTGCAGTTTCTATTCTTAACACTGATGTAGGTACTTCTTTTACATCCTTCAGAGTGGTTTAAACCAATTTCATATCATACCCCCTAGCACTCAATCTTTCCATAAGCCTATTCGCCTGAATATCAAATAAGGCTTCTGGGGATGTATTTCTCAAGAATTGACTCTTTGGTATGTATTTGATTAAGTGCTTAGGGTGACATGATTTAGCCTGATGTCGGTTTTCTATAGGTGTCTGTGATAACTAAGTTCAATTCAGATGAACCGTTCAGAGTCAGATTCAAGTACTGGGTCCTGGATATTAAGAGCATGTTTAATCAGCTGGTGAGGCTGTTGCTTGTGGATTTACGTCTCATGTGGGACACAGTGGCTTTTGAACATTATATTGGGGTCACAAATCAGATGAAAAATATGGTGGACTGAAGTCTAGTATGAAAACCAAAATTAAGAAATCAAATGATAATTTGGCCTCTTTAAAAGGGCGCAAGTTTTGTTTTTTTTTTAAATAATTTTTTATTGGACATCCAGAGTAAAAAACAAAAATAACAATAACATCCGATAGTCAATTACATAGATAGTGGGTACATATTTCTCATAGAAATTACAGTTGTAAAGACCCTCAAAACAAGAGGTCTGGATTCCTTCTTACATTTTTATATTTAAAACATTGTAACATTTTGAATAACTAACTGCCGGCTAGACATAGTTTTCTGTTAGGGGAATACCTAACTCTTCACATGGTACATTCGTATGTCAGCATCAAATTCTAAAAAGGTAATTTTCCAGCCTCCAGTAGATTTTTAAAAGACCTTTATTAGTTTCTTACAGGGTCCATTGTAACAACGACGTTTCGAACCTATACCAGGTTCTTAATCATGTTTATAGAATAGTGTGCAGGTGTGTCTTTTATACCTGTCCATTTCCTATAAGATTACACAACAGTGCCATCATGTGGTCAAAATTTAAAATTACAAGTGATAAATAAAAAACTTGAGTTATTCAGCTTCTTGTACATCTTAGATTGAATTTTTAAGCTAGTTACCCTCTTTTTCTTAATTTTTATATAGTTATCACATGCAACATTAAAACCAAATTTTACTATATTTACAAATAAAACCTATACACATAAGATATTGGAATCATATTAGCTACTACAGATAAATGCTACAGTTATCAATTAGAAAAATAATGACCATTCAAAATCTTTATTCAAACCTTCAGGTATCATGGTATTTAACTTATTAATCCAAAACATCTCCCTTCTTTTGAGCAATTGGTCTCTGTCACCTCCCCTCCTGGGTCTGTCAACTTGCTCAATGACTTGAAATCTCAGTTGACTGATGTTATGACCCATGGAGAGGAAGTGACAGGAAACAGGGTGAAGGTTTGAATAAAGATTTTGAATGGTCATTATTTTTCTAATTGATAACTGTAGCATTTATCTGTAGTAGCTAATATGATTCCAATATCTTATGTGTATAGGTTTTATTTGTAAATATAGTAAAATTTGGTTTTAATGTTGCATGTGATAACTATATAAAAATTAAGAAAAAGAGGGTAACTAGCTTAAAAATTCAATCTAAGATGTACAAGAAGCTGAATAACTCTAGTTTTTTATTTATCACTTGTAATTTTAAATTTTGACCACATGATGGCACTGTTGTGTAATCTTATAGGAAATGGACAGGTATAAAAGACACACCTGCACACTATTCTATAAACATGATTAAGAACCTGGTATAGGTTCGAAACGTCGTTGTTACAATGGACCCTGTAAGAAACTAATAAAGGTCTTTTAAAAATCTACTGGAGGCTGGAAAATTACCTTTTTGAAATTGATATTGGGGTTTGGCTAACCCTTTCCTGTGCCCCTGTTTGAAAAGGAGCTGTCTCTCATCACTTATTTATATTACTTTTGAGCCTGGAGAGTACCTGCATCTACAAAAGAAAATAAAGCACAATGGCTGAAAAAAACACTGAGAAGACAACTGAAGTGGTTCCCAAAACATTTGCTTATGATGAGGAATCAGCACAGCAGATATATGCTACAGTATCTGGTAACAGAGACTTTTTACAGATTACATCTGGGGAAGCAACAAGCAGAAATTTTGAAAAAAACAACAAAAGGAAAATGGTGTTAGAATTGCATGCCATAACACTGAGCGAATACCACAAAGTACAAAGGATACCCAGAGGATTGAGGATGTCTACCTGCCCAACACTCTTTTCAGATAAAAAAGATTATTGTGAGAAATTTGAAAGCATTCTTAACAAATGTTCATATGATCTCATTACATGGACTGTTGAATATGCACAAAGAGAAATCAACAAATACAAGGATATCATAAGTGAACAAAAAGAACAACTCATTCACAATATATCTTTAGATGAATACAACAAACTGATTAAAGAGGTGGAAAAATCGACACAGGAATATCGAAAACAACTAGAGAGCCGCAAAAGATCAAAATTCATACGAGATGAACAAGACTACTCATCTGGTAACGTCTACAAGTGGCGCCAGAGAAGCAGTAATCAAAGGCATCCTAATGCTGACATCAAAGATCGAAGGAAAGAAGCCAGAAAACGCCCGGCTCAGGAAGACATCAGCGGTAGTGGTTCAGAATCGTCTGCCGGTTTTTTAACCGAGGATTCAGACGTAGATCACACCGCGCCGGGCGCAAGCATCGGAAGAGGCGCATACTATTCGACGTCACAACCGGAGCGCCAGAGAGCCAAACGGACGAAAGGATACCAGCGGGGGCAATACCGCTACTGAGTAGCGAGGCAGAACCATCAGGCACATCTAATGAAGCGGACAAAGTCGATAAACAGACAGAACCTCCCCAACAAAAAGAAAACATCGGTGAAATGGCATCCGAGAACCAAGAAAATATTCTCCCAACAACATATACGGAACAAACAAGGCACAGTAAGAAAATGACACAAGAACACATGAACAATATGGGTAAAGTAAATGTACCTAAACATACAGTATATAGACATTCTAAAGAGACAATTCAACAAAAACATGATGGACAGTTTAATGAAATGTATGATATGATCAAAGATTCTGTATATTGCTCTAACATTCACAATGGTAACTTAAGCACTAGCACTAACAAAAAGTCTTTGAATGTTAAAATAATTCACAATGAAAAAAGCACTTCTGATTCAATTAATGTAAACACTTTAGAAAGTAATTTTGTTAAAGACACAGACACTTTAGAATTAGATAACACGGTAGTAGTTAATACTGACAACAAGGTTAGCACTTTAAACTTGAATAGCACTTTTGATGCAGAAAGCACTTTAGTAAGGGACACTACTGAAGGCATTAGCACCTTAAAATTTAAGAAAATATCTACTGAATCTAATGGTAAAATTATGGTTAAAAGCAATACTGAGTCATATCACAATAAAGAAACTACAGAGGATGATTTAGTCCATAACATTTCTAATTACACCTTATCAGAAACAGAATACAAAATTTTAAATAAAGGTCTATCATATTGTGTATCCAATATGCATGATGAATTTGTCATAGAACAAGATTTAGAGAGATTTTTTAGAAAACTAAAACTCAAGGTACATTTCTCTACACTCACTAGTATGACAGAAATACCTGTTATAATGGCAAAAGACAACATCAATAAGGACACTAAATTTAACAATCCAAAAATATATGGGATCAAAGGTAAGAGTAAATTTAACCCACCAACACAACATAGCGTAGCTACATTTGCAAAATTAGTTCAAAAAGAAGTAAAAAATTTATTAAAAAGAAACAGAAAAAGAGAATTAGTACAAATTGATAAGAAACAGCAAGAAGCCATCAATAAATTACAAAACAATAAAGAAATCATAATAAAGGAGGCAGATAAGGGTGGGGGCAGTAGTGCTACTAAACAAAACAGATTATGTAAATGAAATTCTAAAACAATTAAATGATACTACAGTATATGAAGCACTAACTGGAGATCCCACAATGCAAATAAATAAAGAAATAGAACATATTACCAATATAGCAGTCAAGAATGGCATCATCACTAGTGAATTTAAAGAGTGCCTAATAGAAAAAAACCCAGTAAGACCTGTAATTTATGCTTCACCCAAAATACATAAAGACAAATTTAAACCCCCAGGCCGCCCAATAGTGGCAGGAGTAAATTCCATTTTTTCTAAAATTGCAACCTTCTTAGATAAAGTGTTACAGCCCTTCTTGTTAGAAACATCTTCTTACCTAAAAGACACCAATGATTTCCTTGAGAAACTAAAAGATATCGGACCAATTGGAGATAAATGCATCCTATATACACTAGACGTCACTAGTTTATATACTTCCATAAAGCACACCAGTGGCATTGAGGCTGTAACAAATACATTAAAAGTAAATAACAAATACACTGAGAAAGAAATACAGTTTTTGACAGACTTATTGTCTGTTATTCTATATCAAAATTACTTCCTATTCCAAGACACCTTTTATTTGCAAAAACAAGGTACTGCAATGGGCTCCAGTGTCGCCCCAACATATGCCAATATTTTTATGTCCCACATAGAAGAGAAATTTGTATACTCAAATCCATTATTTCTTCAATATGGTGCAGCATGGTGGAGATTTGTGGATGACATATTTGGCATATGGTGGGGCGACACTGAGAGCCTATGGCAGTTTGTTGAGCACCTCAATTCATCTGTCACAGGTTTAAAATTCACTCTTAACATTGAAGATACAGGAGTAGCATTTTTAGACACTTTTGTATATAAAGAACAAGGTTTCCTAAAAACTGATCTATATGTGAAACCCACAGACAAAAATAAAGTATTACAATATGATAGCTTCCACTCTAAAAAAACAATAGAAGCCATACCCCAAGGTCAATTTAAAAGAGTAAAAAGAATAGTTACTGACAAAAAGAAATGTGATATAAGATTAAAAGAAATGGCAGAAAAATTTAAAAGAAGAGGATACCCAGAAGAACTAATCACAAAACAATTAGAGTACTGCAAAGATGAGGAAGATTGTAATACGAAAAACAAAACAAAAGAAAACAGAATGGTTTTTGTAACTCAATACAATACTTTAGGATCTAAAATTTCACATATTATTAATAAACACTGGCACATACTTCGAGAATGCAATCCTCAAGTTGAAGATTTAAAAAATATACCTATTGTAGCTTACAAAAAAACCAAGAACCTGAGAGATTTACTAGTAAGAGCAGATATTGGTAGCAAAAAGAAAAGCATTCAAACATCAATAGGACCTGACAATAGAGGTTGTTATCCTTGCCTACATTGTAGCCATTGTAGCTCCATAATAAAGGGGAAAGAATTTTTCCACCCTATTAAGGGGACTAAATATCCAATCAAAAAATATCTAACATGTAGAAGCACATACTCTATATACCTCATTAAATGTCCGTGTGCCAGGATTTATATAGGTGAAACTAGTAGGGAAGTAAGAACAAGAATCACTGAACACAAATCCAACATCAGGAATAAAAATACAGAGGCACCTGTTTCCTGTCACTTCCTCTCCATGGGTCATAACATCAGTCAACTGAGATTTCAAGTCATTGAGCAAGTTGACAGACCCAGGAGGGGAGGTGACAGAGACCAATTGCTCAAAAGAAGGGAGATGTTTTGGATTAATAAGTTAAATACCATGATACCTGAAGGTTTGAATAAAGATTTTGAATGGTCATTATTTTTCTAATTGATAACTGTAGCATTTATCTGTAGTAGCTAATATGATTCCAATATCTTATGTGTATAGGTTTTATTTGTAAATATAGTAAAATTTGGTTTTAATGTTGCATGTGATAACTATATAAAAATTAAGAAAAAGAGGGTAACTAGCTTAAAAATTCAATCTAAGATGTACAAGAAGCTGAATAACTCAAGTTTTTTATTTATCACTTGTAATTTTAAATTTTGACCACATGATGGCACTGTTGTGTAATCTTATAGGAAATGGACAGGTATAAAAGACACACCTGCACACTATTCTATAAACATGATTAAGAACCTGGTATAGGTTCGAAACGTCGTTGTTACAATGGACCCTGTAAGAAACTAATAAAGGTCTTTTAAAAATCTACTGGAGGCTGGAAAATTACCTTTTTGAAATTGATATTGGGGTTTGGCTAACCCTTTCCTGTGCCCCTGTTTGAAAAGGAGCTGTCTCTCATCACTTATTTATATTATTTATAGCATCAAATTCTATCCATTTCTTATAGCCCACCCAATCTCAATTTACCTTCCCATCCAGATATTGTACTATTGTAACAATCCCACTGGTGCCTCAACTCTGTCTATCGAATCTCTGCTCCACGTAAGCCACCCACATTGACTATACAAATCTATGCATCTAACCTTCATATAATGGTATTCCTCCAGCTTTAGCATGTCATTACATTTGTGTACCCATTGTGCTATGTTAGGGATATCTCGTGTTTTCCATTTCTGGACTAATAGCATTTTCATACTATTACTTAAGATATTTAGCTTTTTTTGTGCAGTCGTGAATTTTCTAGGGGTGCAGAGGAATAAACATAACTTAGGGTCCAAAGGCAGCGGTCTGCCTATTACCTAAGAGGATTCTACCGCTATGCTTGCCCATAACGGGACTATATTAGTGCAAGTCCACCAAATATGGGACATCGTCCCCCTCTCCAAACTGCACCTCCAGCATTCAGTGTTTTGTGTATGAAATAGCTTATGAATCCTAACTGGGGTCAGTTGGGGGTGTTTCAGTTGGGCAATGAAAATAAATTATACTCAAGGGGGGAGTTGATTGAGGGGGCTCTACTGATATTTAGGGATTGGCTGTTCCATCATCAATGCATCTCGTTTATTTTTAAACATAGTGATAGGAAAAACTTGATTAGGCCCCTGACTCAGTTTGAAACCATGTGTACTACTACAAAACCGATAAATCACTCCTTGTCTTTATTATATAAACTATTAAAGCTACATCCCGCAGGATATGCCCCCTATTATCTGGAGAGATGGAACAGTGAATTGGGCATAGATATTAATCAAAAGGAGGCAAACAGTATTTTCCGCAATATATCAAAATCATCAGTGTCAGCTAATATGACTGAGCTAAATCTAAAAATACTGCACAGGTGGGCATCAGTCTGCTAGTTGCTGGGCTAAAGAGGTTACAGAGCTTGTGTAGCATAAATTTGAGACAGATTACTATGAGAGAAAGAAAAACAATTAGTACGACAAAGATTAGCAAGCCTTGCAGTATCTTTACACCTAGTTTATCCTGACAGGCCAAAAGTCAAATCAGAAACCAAAACACTAAACTAAATATTATGCATGGGTAAGTAATAAAATTATAATTTTCCATTATTCTCTCTAAATATTGAGCTTTGGTTTTCCACATAAATAAAAGATAAGGATGTAAGTCTGTGTAAACAAAGTGATAGCATAATGGGATATGATATTACCTGAAGATAGGCTGTGGTTTAAAAGCACAAAACCAGCTACTTCATATACACAAATAAACTTGCAATTGCAATTGCTCATAAATTTTATACTCTGCAGCTGGTATATCAAAGTCTAAAATAGATTAATATAAAAGCAATCATACAGTGTACTGTCCCTTTAAGAGACTGGGGTTGCCACAGACATACAGTCTATTGCTTTGTAATCTGTATCTAATATCTAAACATAAGTATATACGTATTTAAGCACAATTATATTAACACTTAAACTACCTTGAATGCTCACTGCTATTGAAATGAATGCAAAACTAATAATCCATCTGAAAATAAACAAAAAAACAAAAACAAATAAAGAATGTGGGGAAGGGGCAATATACAAAACCTCCCAGATACATTAGCTAAAACAATTAACCCAGTCATCGCTGGGAGAAAATTTTTATATGTACTTTACAAAAAATTAAGCAAAATAAAAATGAATGTATAGTAATGTTTCCTTGTCAATAGTGAAACATTGTATACATTGTTGAAATGCCTATTTTAATAGTATTTTAACTAAAAGAACATTAATACAGAGGTACCAGACTCATGGCTATGTGGTATGAAACCACAGATCCAACAGGCACCTGTACCATCAGTGTAGCAGTAACAATAAATGCATTGTCTTGTTCCCATGGGGTGGTATGGCAGACATAACTGGGAACAATGAGAATGCCCAAAAATATAAAAGGATACATTGTGAGTTTAATATACATATAACAATTACACAGTAATATAATAAATAAATCATACAAAAAGTAATTGCTAACATTTGAGTGATTACTAAAAGCTTTATAAAAAAGAGAATTCCTTTACACACCAGTAAGAGCATCACTAGGGTGTAAATGCAGCATATAGAAATTATAATGACAAATGAAAAATCAGTTCATTAGCTTTAAACATTCAGGAAATAATCAAGCACTATCAGAGAATGATGCTTCCCAAAGGCACAGTCTTTATGGATTTCCTTGCCAGTGATAGGATCAGTCTGTTGGGGCACCAATTTGTAGGGAGATCCATGATTTAACTTCTGCAACTTCAGTGGCTGTATTTGTTATAAATAATACACAGACAGGCCCCTTCTACTTTGGCTCCAGAGCTATTTTTCTGGAAAAACTTTTAACCATTATAAGATCACCAGGTGAGATGGCATGCACTACATGATTATCATTCTTTAACTGTGCAGCAAGTACCTGGATATGAAAAGACTTAAGCATTGATGTTAGTTGTATGTCATAGTCTCCAAAATCAACATCACAGATATTATATTTACAGCCTGTTTCTGAGCAATGTTAAACTAATAGTCACCAGCATTTTACACAGGGGGTATTGTAAAATACAAGGTAATTTATGTTTCTCTTTAAAGGATCAATAAAATTGAACCTTAATGATTTAGATAGGGCATGTAATTCAAACAACTTTAAAATTTACTTTTATAATTAAATCGGCTTGGTTCGCTTGGTATTCTTTGTGAACCCCTTGAGTGCTAACGACGGCTCTGAGCCGTCGCAGAGTTACCCACTCTGGTGCTAACGATGGCTCAGAGCAGAGGCTCAGAGCCGTCACTAGCACTCTCCCAACTTGAGGGAGATCTGGGGCCTCCCACCCGCTCCTACCCCAGTGATCGTGCCTGTAGAGGGACAGGCATCGCCGGGGCTTTCCGTTTTGCATGGTGACGTCACGCGCAATAACGTGATGACATCACCGCGCAACGTTAAGTATAGGAGCAGGGGGCATGCTGCTTAGAAGCCTGTATCTCAGGCATCTAAGCAGCTACAGACCCCCAAGAGAAAAGGTAATCATCTAACCTTTCCAACAGTGTAAGTCTTGGGGGTCTGAAAAAAAAAAAAAATTAAAAATAAATTGTTCAAAAAATTAAAAAAACATTAAAAAAAATCTTAGCACCCAGGTGGGAAAGTGCTTAGCACTCAAAGGGTTAAATGGTAAAACTAGGCAGGCTCATAGGCTGCAACACTAATTGCCAAATTGCAAGTTTATAAAAAAGCACTGAGATAAGTGGGAAGTCTGCAGAGATTTGGATACTAAGTAATCACAGCAGTAAAAGAAGTTTATCAATACTACCATGTTGATCATGTAAAACTGGGGAAAAGGTAACAAAGGGACCATCTATTTTTTTAAACAATAAAAATATCAAGTAAACTGTCCATTTAATTTCAATAAAACATTTCCCCTGCTGATTTTATTAGTCACAAATCTTCTGCAATTATCACTCCAAGGCAGGTATACACTATCTTGTTCCCCTCCAGACACATTAGGTTTACACAGTATTTCCTAATGACATTATTGAACAGTTTTGGAACATGTCATTCTGTTTCAGGACCTACAGTTACACTCAAAGGTTCTGATATGTGCTTATTCCCAACTCCAATAATCATTAAAGCTTTTGGCTATATTTACAAAGGGCTATATGCTTTGTCTAACAAGAACTGACAGACAGAGTCTGCATTCTTCTTAGGGTTAAAACAGTCCCCTCTCCCCCTCTTCCCTTTTTTTATAGCACCGCAGCTCCTATGTTTTTACTGTCTGACTGATCAAAGTCTTATATGTGTCACATTTTTCTATAGTTAAAACATTTTATTCCACTTGAAAAATTAAGTAAAAGAAGTTAAACAACCAAATACAAACATCTTCATTAAGATTATACCTGGTTTAATTTTATTCATCCACTAAATATTATTTGAATTAAATATTGTCTTTGCATAATTATTGCAGCTGGCCAGTTTTTTTTTATATATATATATATATATATAAAAGAACATTTGCGGCATATAATTTACCATCAATAATTCTGTGTGATTTCAGTGGAGAATACAATAAGCCTTATACACACAAAAGTTCAAAATACAACATTTACCTTCAACTACACATTGTACAATATTGCTCTGACAAAATCATACAGCAGAGACACATTGAACACTGACAATCGACCACTAATTAAAGCTTCAAAAATATTCACTCCTAAGGTAGAAAACCTACCATACAAACTTCTAATATCTCCTTACATACCTCCAGCACCTCTTCAATATTTATACACATTTTCATGAGCATTACATTCTGACAAAGAAATATATTTCCTCTCAATTAATCCCATTTTCACAAAATTGTATAATATACAATTACTTTGTTCCATGGGTACTCCCTGATAAGAAACACTAAAACATGATTTACCCTACTTAAAATGTCACTTAAAGAATATAAAGCACAGTTTTAATTTATTACTTAATCTTTTAATCATTCAAACACAGACTTTTCTAACAAATACTTTTACCAGTCCTATCAGTATTCCTATACCCCTCCCTCTTACATGCAGCTCTTGTGTCTGGGTTTTTGTGCTGCTGGGGTGACCAACAATCTTTGCTCATGTGTCCCACCTTTTCACATTTGAAACATTTTATTATTTTACCCCTTGCACTCTTTTTCTTATTTATTTTTTTTTTTTTTGCTCTTTTTCTTCCCTTACTGTGAGATGTAATTTTAATTTTTGTATTTCTTTTTTTGATAATTATCCTCTAGCGAAGCCTTTAATGACTCACACTGTCTTTTTACTGCCTCAGTATTCCATTTAAAATATGCTTTCCACTCTTCTGATGTAGGGTTGTTCTTTTTTGAAACCTCTGTTAAAACATTACTTAGAGTATTTATTTTATCTAGGTTCCAAGGGCCACCATCTGGCCATATATTGGACCCTTTAATTTGAGTTAGTCAGGACCATTTACTATGATACTTATTACAAAAAGGGCCATGGTATTGATTCATATATTCTGCTGGGGAACACTTTGGCCATTTAAAATCAGTGGAACAGCCTTTAAAGGAGCTATGTCCCATTTTGAATCGACTTTTTATTTATTTTACTATATTTGTTTTAATATTTTTTAAATGTCACTTGGGGTTTTTACTTACAATTAGCACAAATTCTAAAAAAAAAACTAAAACAACAAAACCTACCAACAAAACAGTACAAAAAAGAATTGTATTGTATCAGGGGAACCTTCATACCAACCTGGCAACACTACAAAACATGTCTGCCACGGCCACACTACATAACATGTCTGCCCTTAAATTACCACTGCAGTCTTACGTCTACCCAGGATAGCCCCTTCACTAATACTAACAATATTTTCTTCACTGGAAATACTATCAGTGCTCATACAAGAAATAAAGCTGTCTAATCAGGACTTATACAGGAGGTTTTCCTAAACAAATAATCAGGTAACAGGTAACTATGTTTCCTCTCAGGGTGTCTGCCAGGTCACAGTTTTGGATATAGGTTTGTCCCAGTTCCCCTTGCATTCAAACACTGACTGGTTAACCTCCGGTGGGACTTGCAGTCAGGTTGGGGCGGCTAGAACTGTAAACCCAGTCTCCTAATCCCAGTTGCCTTTAAATAGACACCCTCCTAGGTCACAAGTTTTAACTTTTTTACAAAAACAATTTACACAATACAACACATAACATTAATAAATCAATAAACAAAGCCTCTTAGGATAGCGTCACCCAGAACGCCAAACAGCTCTGACCCCTTACCCCGAGACATTCAATTACTGCTAAACTAAAAAAAATGTTCTTACCATTCAGAAAACCAGTCTTAATTGAGTGCCCCTCGAGCAGAAAGTCTTTGCCACTTGGACTGCTGTCTGAGATTTTGCCATCCGGCCGACTACGCCATGTGTTGGTGATATACTCACCCTGGACTGAATAACTTCTTCAGACCAAGACAGGTTAAAAAGAGTTTATTTATTGATTACATACTGCAGTATGGAGAGAAACAATACAAAGGTTTCTCTTGGGGGGGGGGTTGTCAGTCCCCTTCCCAGGTATTTATACATTCCACATCTCTGCTTTTACAGTTTATGATTGGCTAGCTAACAAAATGCAAGGGTTTTAACAAATATGGTTACAAAATAAGTAAATAACAGTTCTACACATCAGAATTGTAGGTATCTAATACGTGATAAAATCACAGTGGAGGGGGCGCAGAATGGTATACAATTCAGATGGTAGTTATTGATAACCCTTAAAGACAATTTAAAACTTAAACAAACTAATGTTATCTTATGAGGTGAAAAATATATCAATATAAGGTTATATAAATCCCTTTTGGAGTATACAGGAAAGAAAATGTCTCTTTTTACAAATAAGTTGATAGCTGAGCGGCGGCTGCCTCCTCTCAACCGGATGATCCAGGCAAGAACTAGGAGAAATAAAAAACAGAGGGGCGCCTCATGTGTGGTATAGTCTGATTGAAGACATAAGAAAAAGCAACAGAATAGCCAAATGAGTACTCACATACTCCACAAGCACACTCATGTGCTGGTAGGGGCAGGCTGTAGATTTAGATGGGTGTGACAGCTCACCCGTTCAAGGATACTTCCAATACTGTAGTTCTGCAACAGGTGTAAAACAAACAGAGAGCATTATATATGCAGACCATTAAGGATGATACATAAAAATGTGCTTTATAGTATAAAGTGGGTACTCACATACTCCCAAAGCACACCAATGTGCTGGTAGATACAGGCTGCAGATTCAGGCAGGTGTGGCAGCTCACCCAAACAAACGATCTTTTGGTATTGATGCAGTGAAAACAAAGGCAGGTTTAATGCTTCTCAGTAGCTGTGCACTTAGTAGTGATTGCAGGCAGACGGTAGGAAATGAGATCCACTCCAAAAGTAAAAATTTGCAAATATTTATTAAAAACAAAAATTTAAAAACAACACCAGGGTTGTTATACAAAGTGGATTACAGGGTCACCCAGTTGGCCCCAATGATTGCAACGCGTTTCTCGGTTGGCAAACCGTTTCATCAGGCATATCATAATCATTCCTACCTCTGCCTTTTATACCCTACAAACAAACAATTGTGTCCATTCTAAGGGGTGTGTTCCTAATTGATTCTCCCCTGTGTGAGCTATCAGGTGTCTCTGAGGCTAATTGGTTGTTCACTAGAAAAAATATACTTTGCAACTAAAAAATTGACTTTGCAAAATAAAAAATTGAAATATTCACCCTTTTGTGTATACCAAGTTGTGCATTCATGTGTTACATGTAGAAGAAAAGAAAGAAAGAAAAAATGTGTAGTAAAATAATAAATATATTCCAGTTATGTTACCAATCAATAATATGGCAATCCCTTTTCTGCTAATGCACACAGAAAAATCGCAAAGGGCAGCTGCACAAAAGGCTGCTGTCTATATGTGTTTTTTTGGCATTTTTATTTCAATAACAAACTGAATATAAACTTCTTAGTATGTTATAATATTTTTAGTAGGTTGGACAGCAAATGCGCGATCTTGTCCTATTGTGGGATATAGAACGTGAGCAGTTTAGTCAGAAGTCTTTAAATAGTCACTCGTGCAGCAGTGTGGAAAAAAAAAACACACAAAAAAAAAACAGTGGAAGTGGAACTGTGATAATACTGTAAGTAGTGTCTTCTGTAGAGTCAGTGCCCTAAAAAGGTGATATTAATATTAATATATGACCATTGATATGGGCCTAAAAGAAAAAAGATAAAAAGAAAAAAGAAATAAGAGCAAATCCTATGTGTGTGTGTGTGTGTGTGTCTATGTACTTAACAAAGCCAATTTTGCACAGAACTGCAAAAAAACACAGTTCTACACTACACTACATTCTTTTGAAGATTATAGAATGTAGTGTAATGTAAGTTATGATTACAAAGGCCCTAATGGAGGGTCACTAATATATTAAGACTGATTGATGGATAGAGAATAGTGCTATTTGGATCTATGGGTGGATAATGTTACGACCCATACTCTTAGGGATAAGATAAGGGGGGATTATATATGACCGGATAGCTGAATAATAGAAGATGGTGGTGCCTTCTAAAAGGCCGCCAAATCTAATACTTCGTTAAGGCCAGAGGGAAACAAAGACTGGAACTTGAAGATCCAGTATGTCTCCCTCTGGCGCAAACGAGTATATCTATTGGTTCCCATTTTGGAAGGGATGAATTCCAGTGGAGTGATGCAAAAAGTATGATGGTGTCCTTGATGCTGAACAGTGCTGTGGCGCGATATGCTATGTTTAAGTGATTGTTTTTTGATGTTTCTTAAATGCTCACTCCATCTGGTACGTATCCTCCTGCAAGTGCGGCCCAAATATTGCAGGCCACATCTGCAGGTGAGGACATAGATAACATACTCAGTACTACAATCAATCCTATTTTTAATGGGAAATATTTCTCCTGTTGTGTGACATTTGACAGAGGTGTGTCCATGAGTAATGAAGCTGCACATATGGCATCTTGACATTGCATCTATAAGCTCCTGGTTTTGCTTTCCTATCAATATATGATATACCATTGTGTATATGGTTTCTTTTAGATATTACTATTTTACTTGGTGCCAGTTTTTGCTTGAGACTTGGTGCTCTTCGAAACACTACTCGTGGGGTATTTTTTATATTATTCTTTAGAATGGGGTCTTTGAGAAGTATTGGCCAATGTTTATTTAAAGTTTTTTTTAATAAGACTATGTTTGGAGTTAAATTGGGTAATAAAAAGAGGGTCTTTAAGGTGAGTATTATCTTGTTTAGAGGGGTCTTCCAATTTTGCGGAGAGGATAGTGCTTCTGTCCTCATTTTTTGCTCTTAAGAAGCTATCTTCTATTAATGTAATAGGATAACCCTTTTCTTTAAACCTATTAAAAAGGACTTCTGATTGTTGTTCATAGAGGGTGAGCGTACTACAGTTTCTTCTTATACGTCTAAATTGACTATAGGGGATGTTGGTCTCCCAGCCATTAAGATGATTGCTTGCAAAATGTAACAAATTATTGCTATCTACTTCTTTAAAATAGGTGGAAGACACAACATCCCCCATCTCATTCCATCCTAGACAGATGTCCAAAAACTCAATCTGTTCCATCTGTAGGTTGTGTGAAAATGATAAACCCAAATTATTGGAATTTAAATGATTAATGAAAAGGATGGCCTCATCTCTTGTTCCCTCCCAGATGAAGATGAGGTCGTCTATATACCGGCCATAGAATACCAGGTTTGCCTCCCAGTTTGTGTTATAGATGTATTGTTCCTCAAACATACCCATGAAGAGGTTGGCAAAACTGGGGGCAAACCTGGTACCCATGGCCGTACCTTTGACTTGTAGATAGTAATCATCGAGAAATTGAAAGTAATTGTGTTTTAAAATATGTTTTATGCAAATAAGAATGAACTCTTGTTGTGGGAGGGGAAGATAGATGTCATTATCTAGATAACTTCTTATAGCATTTAATCCTAATGTATGGTCAATGTTGGAGTACAGTGCCCCAACATCACAGGTGAGCCAGAATGATGTTTTACCTCTTTTGTCATTCTGTAATTTATTAAGTAGATTTGTTGTGTCTTTAATATAAGAAGACAACTTAGTTACATACTTTTGTAATAATAAATCAATATATTCTGATAGTCGATCAGTAAGACTATTGATCCCTGAAATTATAGGTCTACCTGGGGGTTGGGTCTGATTTTTATGGATTTTAGGTAAGTGATAGTAAAATGGGATGCTGGGATGATCTGGTAGGAGGTATTGTTTCTCTTTTTTGTTTAGAATTCCTTTGTGGAAACCATCTAATATTAAATTTTTAAGAGTTATACTGAATTTTGTTGTTGGATCATTATCTAATTTTTTATAGTATTCGGTGTCTTATACTATATGTTTGGCTTCGGCAATATAATCCGGATAGTCCTGTAGGACTATTCCTCCGCCTTTGTCTGCTTGGCGTATGATCAAGTTTTTATTAGCAATTAAATTGTTTAAAGGTTTTTGTTCATTAGGCCACATTCTGATGTGTTGTGAATTAGTTCTATTTTGTTTTAGATTTCTGTTTCTTGTCTGGAATATTTATTAAAATCATCCAACACTAACTGCTGGATGAGATCTATGTAAGACCCCTCTTCCCTAGGAGGATTGAATGTAGATGGTGGTGCAAGATTGGTATGTGTAATCTGTTCAAATAGGTCATTTGTTAGATCTGAAGGATCTGCATAGATGGTTTGAGTTAGGTTTCTAGGATTCATTTCGTCTGTTAGTATCGGCGTACCATCTAATTTGTGTTTTCTTAGTTGTTTGGCAGCAAAATATCTTTGTAGAGAAAGCTTTCTAGTAAAAGAGTTAATATCTACAAACAAATTAAATATGTTGGGTTGATTGGGGGGACAGAATTACAAACCTCTACCTAAAATTCTAATTTCATCATCTGACAATGTGTGAGATGAGAGATTAAAAATCCCTTCTTTTAATTTCTGTAGTTTTGTTTTTTTGAGGGTGTTCCCTCTCCCTCTCCTCAATCGTTTGGAAATGACCTTTTTTTGTGGTTTGTTTGTACTTTCGTTTTGTCCCACAGAGGGGCCAGTGGTCTCTCCCCTAAAAAATGGTTACCAGCTGAGGTGGAGGGTCTTTCTTGTCGTATATGGGACTGGTCAGTTTGTCTATTAGTTGGGTTATCGTTGTCATTAGATAATACATGAAATCTGTTTTGTATAGGGGTTTCATAATAAACTGGGGAAGTCTCAGTGTGTCTTTTATTGTGTTCCCACTGATTGTCATTATCTTGTCCAAAATTGGTTCTGGTAGGGTGTATATTGTGATATTCTGAATGTTGGTATTCATTTTGTCTGGTTGATGATGTATGATATGTCCCATTATTATGGTTATAATTATGTGACATTCTATTTTCATGTTGGTGAGTTCTTGTTTTCCAGTGTTGTTGTACTGTCTGTTTATTGTAATGTGTATTATTAGAGGGATATTCCTGTTGTCCCCAATTATTATTTCTATGGCCAGGACTATCATTGTTCCCATAGTTATTTGGTGTCTGATATCTGTTAGAGTTTTGTCTATTCGGATAATATTGATTCTGATGAGAATTACCTAAATTCTTAGGGGTCCAATTCTGACCATTGGTCATTTGGTTTTTTCTCCTGTTGTTTTTATTCTGTACTATTTTCCAATCAGAATCCTTATTATCGGTAGTTACTATGTCATTTTTCTTATTGTATGTATACACAATACCTTTATTGTAATCTGCCTCGTCTCTGGCTAGTTTGGAATTTTTCCTCTCAATCAGTTCCCTCTGGTAGTCATCAGATGATTTTATCGTTTGACTGTTGAGTCTAGAGTATTCAGAATGTCCCTTTAATTTATCAAGCTCATTTTGGACTTTTTCAATTTCTTTAGCTGTGTCATCTACCAATTGTTGTCTGTGACTAATCAGAAGGTCAATGAGTTGAAAGGAACAATTATCCAAGATAGAGAACCATTTACTTAAAAGTGTGTCATCATTCTTAAAGGAACAATTTTTGAACACCCTTAAGCCTCTAGGGATCTGTTTCTTATCTTTGTATTTTTTAAGGGTATCTAAGTCCCACCAATGTCTATTCTCGGTTTTTAGTAACCCTTCTAATGTTGAAAAAAGACCTTCTATAGAGGTGTCTGTAGATGGTAAATCAGAAGTCTGATTGTAGCTGTTTTCCTGAGATGTCCTTCTAGTGGACCTTTCTAGTACTGATAACATAATGGAAGAAAAATGCAACTCCCCTCTATATCTAACTGAGACACAACAAAAAAATCTAATACGTGATAAAATCACAGTGGAGGGGGCGCAGAATGGTATACAATTCAGATGGTAGTTATTGATAACCCTTAAAGACAATTTAAACTTAAACAAACTAATGTTATCTTATGAGGTGAAAAATATATCAATATAAGGTTATATGAATCCCTTTTGGAGTATACAGGAAAGAAAATGTCTCATTGTCAGATGATGAAATTAGAATTTTAGGTAGAGGTTTGTCATTCTGTCCCCCCAATCAACCCAACATATTTAATTTGTTTGTAGATATTAACTCTTTTACTAGAAAGCTTTCTCTACAAAGATATTTTGCTGCCAAACAACTAAGAAAACACAAATTAGATGGTACGCCGATACTAATAGACTAAATGAATCCTAGAAACCTAACTCAAACCATCTATGCAGATCCTTCAGATCTAACAAATGACCTATTTGAACAGATTACACATACCAATCTTGCACCACCATCTACATTCAATCCTCCTAGGGAAGAGGGGTCTTACATAGATCTCTTCCAGCAGTTAGTGTTAGATGATTTTAATAAATTATTCCAGACAAGAAACAGAAATCTAAAACAAAATAGAACTAATTCACAACACATCAGAATGTGGCCTAATGAACAAAAAGCTTTAAACAATTTAATGGCTAATAAAAACTTGATCATACGCCAAGCAGACAAAGGCGGAGGAATAGTCCTACAGGACTATCTGGATTATATTGCCGAAGCCAAACATATAGTATTAGACACAGAATACTATAAAAAATTAGATAATGATCCAACAACAAAATTCAGTATAACTCTTAAAAATTTAATATTAGATGGTTTCCACAAAGGAATTCTAAACAAAAAAGAGAAACAATACCTCCTACCAGATCATCCTAGCATCCCGTTTTACTATCACTTACCTAAAATCCATAAAAATCAGACCCAACCCCCAGGTAGACCTATAATTTCAGGGATCAATAGTCTTACTGATCGACTATCAGAATATATTGATTTATTATTACAAAAGTATGTAACTAAGTTGTCTTCTTATATTAAAGACACAACAGATCTACTTAATAAATTACAGAATGTCAAAAGAGGTAAAACATCATTCTGGCTCACCTGTGATGTTGGGGCACTGTACTCCAACATTGACCATACATTAGGATTAAATGCTATAAGAAGTTATCTAGATAATGACATCTATCTTCCCCTCCACAACAAGAGTTCATTCTTATTTGCATAAAACATATTTTAAAACACAATTACTTTCAATTTCTCGATGATTACTATCTACAAGTCAAAGGTACGGCCATGGGTACCAGGTTTGCCCCCAGTTTTGCCAACCTCTTCATGGGTATGTTTGAGGAACAATACATCTATAACACAAACTGGGAGGCAAACCTGGTATTCTATGGCCGGTATATAGACGACCTCATCATCATCTGGGAGGGAACAAGAGATGAGGCCATCCTTTTCATTAATCATTTAAATTCCAATAATTTGGGTTTATCATTTTCACACAACCTACAGATGGAACAGATTGAGTTTTTGGACATCTGTCTAGGATGGAATGAGATGGGGGATGTTGTGTCTTCCACCTATTTTAAAGAAGTAGATAGCAATAATTTGTTACATTTTGCAAGCAATCATCTTAATGGCTGGGAGACCAACATACCCCATTAGTCAATTTAGACGTATAAGAAGAAACTGTAGTACGCTCACCCTCTATGAACAACAATCAGAAGTCCTTTTTAATAGGTTTAAAGAAAAGGGTTATCCTATTACATTAATAGAAGATAGCTTCTTAAGAGCAAAAAATGAGGACAGAATCACTATCCTCTCCGCAAAATTGGAAGACCCCTCTAAACGAGATAATACTCACCTTAAAGACCCTCTTTTTATTACCCAATTTAACTCCAAACATAGTCTTATTAAAAAAACTTTAAATAAACATTGGCCAATACTTCTCAAAGACCCCATTCTAAAGAATAATATAAAAAATACCCCACGAGTAGTGTTTCGAAGAGCACCAAGTCTCAAGCAAAAACTGGCACCAAGTAAAATAGTAATATCTAAAAGAAACCATATACACAATGGTATATCATATATTGATAGGAAAGCAAAACCAGGAGCTTATAGATGCAATGTCAAGATGCCATATGTGCAGCTTCATTACTCATGGACACACCTCTGTCAAATGTCACACAACAGGAGAAATATTTCCCATTAAAAATAGGATTGATTGTAGTACTGAGTATGTTATCTATGTCCTCACCTGCAGATGTGGCCTGCAATATTTGGGCCGCACTTGCAGGAGGATACGTACCAGATGGAGTGAGCATTTAAGAAACATCAAAAAACAATCACTTAAACATAGCATATCGCGCCACAGCACTGTTCAGCATCAAGGACACCATCATACTTTTTGCATCACTCCACTGGAATTCATCCCTTCCAAAATGGGAACCAATCGATATACTCGTTTGCGCCAGAGGGAGACATACTGGATCTTCAAGTTCCAGTCTTTGTTTCCCTCTGGCCTTAACGAAGTATTAGATTTGGCGGCCTTTTAGAAGGCACCACCATCTTCTATTATTCAGCTATTCGGTCATATATCATCCCCCTTTATCTTATCCCTAAGAGTATGGGTCGTAACATTATCCACCCATAGATCCAAATAGCACTATTCTCTATCCATCAATCAGTCTTAATATATTAGTGACCCTCCATTAGGGCCTTTGTAATCATAACTTACATTACACTACATTCTATAATCATCAAAAGAATGTAGTGTAGTGTAGAACTGTGTTTTTTTGCAGTTCTGAGCAAAATTGGCTTTGTTAAGTATATAGACACAAACACACACGTAGGATTTGCTCTTATTTCTTTTTTCTTTTTATCTTTTTTCTTTTAGGCCCATATCAATGGTCATATATTAATATTAATGTCACCTTTTTAGGGCACTGACTCTACAGAAGACACTACTTACAGTATTATCACAGTTCCACTTCCACTGTTTTTTTTTGTGTGTTTTTTTTTTTCACACTGCTGCACAAGTGACTATTTAAAGACTTCTGACTAAACTGCTCACGTTCTATATCCCACAATAGGACAAGATCGCGCATTTGCTGTCCAACCTACTAAAAATATTATAACATACTAAGAAGTTTATATTCAGTTTGTTATTGAAATAAAAATGCCAAAAAAACACATATAGACAGCAGCCTTTTGTGCAGCTGCCCTTTGCGATTTTTCTGTGTGCATTAGCAGAAAAGGGATTGCCATATTATTGATTGGTAACATAACTGGAATATATTTATTATTTTACTACACATTTTTTCTTTCTTTCTTTTCTTCTACATGTAACACATGAATGCACAACTTGGTATACACAAAAGGGTGAATATTTCAATTTTTTATTTTGCAAAGTCAATTTTTTAGTTGCAAAGTATATTTTTTCTAGTGAACAACCAATTAGCCTCAGAGACACCTGATAGCTCACACAGGGGAGAATCAATTAGGAACACACCCCTTAGAATGGACACAATTGTTTGTTTGTAGGGTATAAAAGGCAGAGGTAGGAATGATTATGATATGCCTGATGAAACGGTTTGCCAACCGAGAAACGCGTTGCAATCATTGGGGCCAACTGGGTGACCCTGTAATCCACTTTGTATAACAACCCTGGTGTTGTTTTTAAATTTTTGTTTTTAATAAATATTTGCGAATTTTTACTTTTGGAGTGGATCTCATTTCCTACCGTCTGCCTGCAATCACTACTAAGTGCACAGCTACTGAGAAGCATTAAACCTGTCTTTGTTTTCACTGCATCAATACCAAAAGATCGTTTGTTTGGGTGAGCTGCCACACCTGCCTGAATCTGCAGCCTGTATCTACCAGCACATTGGTGTGCTTTGGGAGTATGTGAGTACCCACTTTATACTATAAAGCACATTTTTATGTATCATCCTTAATGGTCTGCACATATAGTGCTCTCTGTTTGTTTTACACCTGTTGCAGAACTACAGTATTGGAAGTATCCTTGAACGGGTGAGCTGTCACACCCATCTAAATCTACAGCCTGCCCCTACCAGCACATGAGTGTGCTCGTGGAGTATGTGAGTACTCATTTGGCTATTCTGTTGCTTTTTCTTATGTCTTCAATCAGACTATACCACACATTAGGCGCCCCTCTGTTTTTTATTTCTCCTAGAATTGTAGGTATTACTGTGTTTGACCATATAGCAAGAAAAAGGGCAAAGGTCAGGGATGAACTAGTATCTACTTTTCATGAAACATTCCTTATGTTTACAAAGAGTTGTGTACATACATTCGTATACACACATATATTTGGCCTATCAAGATAACAAGGAACTGATACTTGCTGGAATGCAAGAATTTAAACAAGGATAGAAAAATATTAGATTTAGAAAAAAAAAACAGACATACACTCAGAACTAGCTACATTTTATAGCCCCATTAAACAAGATTGGCCTCTCCTGACTAATAATGCCAGCATACAAATTAACCCATTCAGACCTCACAAAGCACTGCAAAAAACAGAGACAGATATTGCTTATTATTTTCAACAGGATATTGCTCCATACTTTAAAAGTTTCGGAGCATAGTAAGTTTAAATTATTGCCCCTGTGCGTCCACCCCAAATTAGTCCAGCATTGAGATCCCAAGTGGCTAATATTTGACATTTCATGCTCTATTTGTACCGAAGTTTTGTTTTTAAAATGATAAAACCAATCCAGAACTCTTTGTAGGTAGATTGTGTATCTATACTTCACCAGATCCGGGACCCCCAAGCCTCCGCTCTGTAAAGGTGTACACATGATATTTTTATTTATTCTAGCGTTGTTTTTGTCCCAAACAAATTCTAGAATTTTTGACTGTAAGGATGGGAGAAAGTTAATTGGTAAAGGAATAGGCAGAGCCTGTAAAATGTATATTATACATGGTAGGACGTTCATTTTAAAGATATTTATTCTCCCTAACCATGAAGTGTGTAATGATCTCCAAGAGGAGAGGTCAGCTATTATTCGCCTTTGCAATAGGATGTAGTTAATCTGAAACAAGTCTTGTGGGTTATTCATAAGGAGGACCCCTAAGTATTTTAACAATTTTTCCTGCCACTTAAAAGGGCATATCCTTTTTAACTGAGTGAGTTGTGCCTGTGAGAGGGAGACATTAAGTATTTCTGATTTTGACTTGTTGATCAAAAAGTTTGATGCAAGTTGGAAATCCTCCAAATGCCGCAATATTAGTGGTAGGGAGGTGAGTGGGTTTGTGAGGGTAAATAGGATATTGTTTGCATATAACATGATCTTGTAATCGGTTTCTCTAATTTTAACTCCCTCAATGTCTGTGTTAGTCCTAATTACCACAGCTAGGGCCTCCACAATACAAGTGAACAGCAGAGGGGACAGGGGGCACCCCTGTCTCGTGCCATTGTTGATTAAGAAGGGCTGGGATAGAATACCGTTAACTCACACCTGTGCATAAGGGGAACTGTATAGTGCTAGAATTTTTGCTCTAAATGAGGTCCCTAATCCGAATTTTCCCAGGACAGAACTTAGGAATCTCCAACAGACGCAGTCAAAAGCTTTCTCCGCGTCGGTGGAGATTATAAACAGGGGGACATCCTGCAACACTGCGTAGTCTATCAGGTCAATGGGTCTCACTGTGTTGTCCCTTGCCTCTCTATTAATCACGAATCCTACTTGGTCTTTAGCAATTATCCGGGGGATAATGGAATTCAATCTAGTAGCCAATAATTTAGCATAGATTTTGATATTGTTATTAAGCAAGGATATGGGCCTAAAGTTGTCCACTCTGTCTGCTTTCTTACCCAATTTAGGGAGTACTACGATATGCGCAGCTAAGGACTCCTCTAGGAATGAGATTTTTTCTGATATGGTCTGAAATAGTTTTAATAAATGTGGAGCGAGGATAGCTATATATTTTTTATAATAGTAGGTCGTAAAGCCATCTGGGCCAGGGGCTTTCTCGGATGGGAGATCCCTAAATATTTTCTTTATTTCATTAATTGTGAAAGGTTCATTGAGGCGAGCCCTGTCTTCCTCCTCTATACTAGGTAAATCCAGCTGATCTATAAATTTATCTATGTTTTCTAGAGGAGTTTCTTGCAAATTATAAAGTTTCTCATAGTATACTCGAAATGCCTCAGCTATATGTTCAGATGAGGTATTTTCTTTGCCATTGGAGTCAGTGATTTTTAGAATGTAAGTTTTATTTATTTTACGCTTCAATTTCCTGGCAAATAACTTACTGCATTTATTATGCCCCTCATAATTCTGTTGTTTAAGTTTGAGTGCAGTGGTTTTACATTCCTTGTCAATTATTGCATTAAGTTTACCTCTATATTCCACTAGTAGATCTAATATCTGGGAGTCCCGGGGGGCCTTTTTATGATCTCTCTCTAGGTCTTCTATTTTATTTAACACAGAGTCAAAGTAGACTCTCTGTTGTTTCAGTTTATGTGCCCTCACACTCACTAGTTCTCCCCTAATGACAGCCCGCAGTGTCTAATGTCCACTCCAGTAACCGAATTAAACTGAAAGAAACAATGTAGGGCTTTCTCTATTTTCTCTGCGTATAATGTGTCATCTAATAAGCTATTTTCCAGTTTCCATACATAACTAGTTCCGTTTCTAGTGTCCCATCGCATATAACATCCTACCATTGAGTGATCCGTCCATGTCGTGGGGAATATCGTGCAGCTTTTATACTAGTGCTAAACTAGTGATGTCAGTGAGGATGTAATCAATCCTAGAGTACCTAACATGTGAGTGGGAGTAAAATGTATGATCTCTCTCTTTTCTATGCTGTATTCTCCAAATGTCGTGCAATCTAAGACACATTTTAAGTTTGTTAATAATTGAGTGTGAGGTGGATGATGTCCCCGTGGAGTTATCCAACGTGGGGTCTAATGTACAATTAAGATCGCCGCATATTATTAAAGTGCCCTTTACCACATCTAAAATTGCATTGGTCAGTGTTTTAAAAAAGACATCTTGTGCTGTGTTCGGAGCGTATGCGTTAACGAGTGTCATTTGCTTATGAAATAAGAAACCAACTAATATGAGGAATCTGCCTTGTTTATCTTTTATATTTTTATGAACCTGAAATGATATGCCTCTTCTAAACAATATTCCCACTCCTCCCCTTTTGGTTGTATTAGATGCATAAAAAGAGTCTCCAAATTTATATTTAAACGCACCAGGTTCTTTGTTTTGTAAAAAGTGCGTCTCCTGTAGGAAGATCACATCACCCCTTCTTTCATTGAAGTCTCGAATGGCTAGATTCCTTTTAAACGGACTATTGAGACCCTTTGCATTAACTGTGAGGAAATGTATCCACTTTTGTTTATTTATAGGACCAATGGACTCCCGGAGGCGCAAAGCCATATATGTTATTTCCTCCTAGGGTTTGTGTGCATGGTGTGAGCCTCATAGCATAGTATGTACCCTCTTCTAACCTGTTTTCTTAGTAAATGACATGTCAGCGTGTGCAGTTTTTCATAGCAAACAATAACACATAAAACCCATAAAACAACAATAAAACAAACTTCAAAAACAATAATGCAGCTTATTGCTATAGATTAGGAGGAATGCAAAACAACATAATTTCCCTTGCTAATAATAAGTTTAACCTCTGAGAGAACACCCATTCTATAAAGTTCTCAGTTGTGTATATATGCTACCATACTCATCACCACCCGACAAATTCCAAACAGCATATAAATGTTAAAGACTACAACAATCTCACCCATAAGTGGTCAACTTCATGTCTCTTGTGCGGTAGAAACCATTGCATCTGTAGTAGTGAGTTTATATTTGTCCTTTCTTCGCCTGCTGGTGGATACCACCTGCCAGCGTTGTTTTCCCTGCAATGGTCTGGGATCCAAAATCTCCCCTTCCTCTCTGTTCCCCAGAGAATTAAATTCTGGGGGGATATTGAACGTTAAGTTAAGTCCTTTGGAGAGAGCCTCTAGGTCCTGTGGCTCCTTGTAGGTGAAGACGTTGCCATCATGCGAGACCACCAAGCTAAAGGGGTACCCCCATCTGTATCTGATTTTTTTTTGTCCCTGAGCACTCTGGTTATAAAGGCGACCTCCCTTCTTCTTTGCAATGTGTTGGGGCTCAGATCCAGGAAAATTTGAAGATTGTGGTCAAGATATGATATATCCCTTAGTTGACGGGACAATGTCCACACCTCTTCTTTGTCCTTATATCTAAGGAACCTTAGGATCACATCTCTTGGTGGAGCAGTGTCCGGTGGGGGAGGCCTGAGAGCTCTATGGACCTTATCAAGTTCTACCCCTGAGGCCTGGGGGTCTTTCTTCAAGTGACAAAATAGATTTTGGATGTATCTTTCTAAATCTGCAGAAGCAATTTTCTCCGGTATTCCACGAATCCTTAAGTTGTTTCTGCGATTTCTGTTATCTAGGTTGTCTATTTTGTCCTGAAGGGCAGAGAGCTTAACCTCATGTATGTTAGCCTGGGTCGTGATTGAGTCGGTCAAGGAGTTTAGCGTTTCTTGTGTCCCCTCCAGATCTTCTACCCTATATCCAATATCAGAAATGTATTTTCTTATAGTTGTGAGTTCCGACTTAATTAAGCTTTTTAAGGAATCAAAATCAGACTTGGAGGGGAGGTTAGCTATGCATGCCTTAAGTTGTGTCATCAGGTCCAATAGGGCAATTTGCTGTTGTGATGCATCTTGTTAGTTCGGTGTTGTGCCCCCAGTGTCCCGCTACTCCTAGTTAGAAGCCTCACTAGGACCAAAAAAGGTACTCACTGATATAGGTAGGGCGGCTTGTTGTTTATTATTTTCGTCCAGCTTAGCGCCTTTTTTAGATACCATGCTAGACGCACTGTTCACCTCTCTGTGGTGTATGTTGGGGGATAAGGCTTAGTGGTTGTATTCAGGGCTATATGACCCTTTATAGCATGTATTAGAGCTCTATCAGGCGGAATTAGTGTCCCAAAAGATGTCTATAAGGATCTGCAGATTTATTTGTACTTTTCCTAGAAAGGCCTCGGCTCTTGTGATAATGAGGTGTGCACCTGATGTGCGTAGTTGTATTAAGTATGGCGGGGCATTGACCTCTGTTGTACTGGGTTCAGAGATAGCTTAGAAGGCTGGCAAGGCTGCATATAAGTATTACTGTAGTGTTAATCCATGTTAAAAAACTAACCTTCTGACACTGCTGGTGGTATGGCAGCTCTGTAGTTCATTATGACATTCTCCTCTGCGTGGCTAACTTTTTGTCTCCTCCATCTGCATGCGGAGATTATGCGGTCCTGTGTCTGCTTTAGACGTTAGGTTCCGTGTGGCAATATGGCGCTGGTCTCTGCTGTGATGTGTGCGCAGATAGAGATATCTCACGACAGGAACCCAAAATCACACCATCACGCTATATGGGAGATCCTACCACCTCTGTGGTCTCCCAGCTGCAAAGCAGGGCGCTCTGCAGGGCAAACAACCGGCTCTTTTGTGAGGGATAAGATTTGTTCAGCCCTGGGCTCTATCTCTGTGCGGCCATGTTCCGGCACGGCCAGACTCCGCTCCCATAAAAGGGCGCAAGTTTAACCATGACCAGGAGGATTATCTGAATAACAAGGTCTATGATTGGTCTAGGTTCCCAAGGAGGCAAAGAAGATTTTTAACAAATGGCCAAAAGAAACAGGACAAATATGATAAAAAGGATAAAAAAAAGAACAAGGTCAAAAGGAAGAAAAATAAAAAGAAAGGGAACTGGATGAAGACCTCTACACCTAAATCTGAGCCAATATCTATTTTAAAGGAAAAAAAACAGACCGGAGAGTAATTTTTTCTTCAACTGAGCCAGACACATCAGACCAAGATTCAGTAACATCAGAGTATAGTGATGCTGATACATCTTCTTCCTCCTCTCTTTCCCCCCAACCCTCTTTCTCGTTTCAGAGTCCTTTGGAGGAAGACTCAGAAAGTAACGAACTTGCAGTGCGTCCTAAGATTAAAGAGACACTGAACCTAAAAATTGTCTTTTGTGATTCAGATAGAGCATGCAATTTTAAGCAACTTTCTAATTTACTCCTATTATCAATTTTCTTTGTTCTCATGCTATCTTTATTTGAAAAAGAAGGCATCTAAGCTTTTTTTTATTCAGACCTCTGGACAGCACTTTTTTATTGGTGGATGAATTTATCCACCAATCAGCAAGAACAACCCAGGTTGTTCACCAAAAATGGGTCAGCATCTTAATTTACATTCTTGCATTTCAAATAAAGATACCAAGAGAATGAAGAAAATTTGATAATAGGAGTAAATTAGAAAGTTGCTTAAAATTGCATGCTCTATCTGAATCACAAAAGAAAAAAATGTGGGTCCAGTGTCCCTTTAAAAGCAAGGATGTCCCTTTAGGAAAAGGAAAAAAACGTGAAGTGCAGGAAGAAGAAGAAGGAGAAGGAAGAAGGGTCTCAAAATGGAGACAGAAGAAGGACTAATTCTTACAGTTCTTAACTTGTCAGACTTTGCTCTGAACTCTGATCCTGCCAATATTCTATCTAGAGGTTTGGAGTTTGCCCCCACCTATGTTTTCTCAACATTCACCACATTGTTGGATATAAATAGGTTTGTACGCAAATTAGCCTTAAAGAGGTTTTTTTCAGAATCAGATTTTTCTACAACTAATGCTGATTTAGCGAATACTGTTGAAACGGGTACCCAAAGCACAGATCTGGATATTGTCCGTTTGAATGCTAATTTAGATTTTGATGAAATATACCCTTTGGAACAATTGAGAGATTTGGATCTGGGCGATGGGGGACCAGAAATTAGTGACATACCGAAACCAAAGTGAGTAGGATCTAGCTTTTATCCTATACAGTCAAGGGGTAATCACTTAAACTTGTTCCAGAAGAAGCTCATCTATAAAACAAACTCATCTTATAAAATTACCATAGCAAAACCCACTTATTAAAAATATAAATATAAAAAACATAAACACCAATTATCTATTTTCTCTCAGCCAATTTGATAAAAATTCATAAGGGAATTAATCAAAACGAGAGGACAAACTAACAATAATACTTACATTAAAAATTGATAATAAATAGTTAATATTTAATACTAAAAGAAGAAGAATCATAGAAAAAAGCCTGTACATCTAAATCAATATTTAACCCTAACGGGGTCAGAATCTTTAACCTATAGATCCACTAAGGATTTTGCCTAACAAAAGGAGTCTATTGCTCCACCCCATTGGTACCCAATCAATTATCTGTATCTGCAAACTTTTAGGATCACTACCATGTATTGATTTGAAGTTGGTTGGCACACTATGGCCTAGATTTAGAGTTCGGCGTTAGCCGTGAAAACCAGCGTTAGAGGCTCCTAACGCTGGTTTTAGGCTACCGCCGGTATTTGGAGTCAGTGATTAAAGGGTCTAACGCTCACTTTTCAGCCGCGACTTTTCCATACCGCAGATCCCCTTACGTCAATTGCGTATCCTATCTTTTCAATGGGATCTTCCTAACGCCGGTATTTAGAGTCGTTTCTGAAGTGAGCGTTAGAGCTCTAACGACAAAACTCCAGCCGCAGGAAAATAGCAGGAGTTAAGAGCTTTCTGGGCTAACGCCGGTTCATAAAGCTCTTAACTACTGTACCCTAAAGTACACTAACACCCATAAACTACCTATGTACCCCTAAACTGAGGTCCCCCCACATCGCCGCAACTCGATTACATTTTTTTAACCCCTAATCTGCCGACCGCAACCTACGTTATACTTATGTACCCCTAATCTGCTGCCCCTAACACCGCCGACCCCTGTATTATATTTATTAACCCCTAACCTGCCCCCCACAATGTCGCCGCCAGCTACTTACAATAATTAACCCCTAATCTGCCGACCACAAAGCGCCGCCACCTACGTTATCCTTATGTACCCCTAATCTGCTGCCCCTAACACCGCCGACCCCTATATTATATTTATTAACCCCTAATCTGCCCCCCTCAACGTCGCCGACACCTGCCTACACTTATTAACCCCTAATCTGCCGAGCGGACCTGAGCGCTACTATAATAAAGTTATTAACCCCTAATCCGCCTCACTAACCCTATCATAAATAGTATTAACCCCTAATCTGCCCTCCCTAACATCGCCGACACCTAACTTCAATTATTAACCCCTAATCTGACGACCGGAGCTCACCGCTACTATAATAAATGGATTAACCCCTAAAGCTAAGTCTAACCCTAACACTAACACCCCCCTAAGTTAAATATAATTTTAATCTAACGAAATTAATTAACTCTTATTAAATAAATTATTCCTATTTAAAGCTAAATACTTACCTGTAAAATAAACCCTAATATAGCTACAATATAAATTATAATTACATTGTAGCTATTTTAGGATTAATATTTATATTATAGGTAACTTTGTAATTATTTTAACCAGGTACAATAGCTATTAAATAGTTAAGAACTATTTAATAGTTACCTAGTTAAAATAATAACAAAATTACCTGTAAAATAAATCCTAACCTAAGTTATAATTAAACCTAACACTACACTATCAATAAATTAATTAAATAAAATACCTACAATTACCTACAATTAACCTAACACTACACTATCAATAAATTAATTAAATAAAATACCTACAATTACCTACAATTAACCTAACACTACACTATCAATAAATAAATTAAATACAATTGCTACAAATAACTACAATTACATAAACTAACTAAAGTACAAAAAATAAAAAAGAACTAAGTTACAAAAAATAAAAAAATATTTACAAACATAAGAAAAATATTACAACAATTTTAAACTAATTACACCTACTCTAAGCCCCCTAATAAAATAACAAAGACCCCCAAAATAAAAAAATGCCCTACCCTATTCTAAATTAATAGAGTTAAAAGCTCTTTTACCTTACCAGCCCTGAACAGGGCCCTTTGCGGGGCATGCCCCAAGAAAATCAGCTCTTTTGCCTGTAAAAAAAAACATACAATACCCCCCCCCCAACATTACAACCCACCACCCACATACCCCTAATCTAACCCAAACCCCCCTTAAATAAACCTAACACTAAGCCCCTGAAGATCTTCCTACCTTGTCTTCACCATCCAGGTATCACCGATCCGTCCTGGCATCCGGTGCCGAAGAGGTCCAGAAGAGGCTCCAAAGTCTTCCCCCTATCCGGCAAGAAGAGGACATCCGGACCGGCAAACATCTTCTCCAAGCGGCATCTTCGATCTTCTTCCATCCGGTGCGGAGCGGGTCCATCTTGAATCAGCCGACGCGGATCCATCCTCTTCTTCCGGCGTCTCCCGACGAATGACGGTTCCTTTAAGGGACGTCATCCAAGATGGCGTCCCTCGAATTCCGATTGGCTGATAGGATTCTATCAGCCAATCGGAATTAAGGTAGGAATATTCTGATTGGCTGATGGAATCAGCCAATCAGAATCAAGTTCAATCCTATTGGCTGATCCAATCAGCCAATCAGATTGAGCTCGCATTCTATTGGCTGTTCCGATCAGCCAATAGAATGCGAGCTCAATCTGATTGGCTGATTGGATCAGCCAATAGGATTGAACTTGATTCTGATTGGCTGATTCCATCAGCCAATCAGAATATTCCTACCTTAATTCCGATTGGCTGATAGAATCCTATCAGCCAATCGGAATTCGAGGGACGCCATCTTGGATGACGTCCCTTAAAGGAACCGTCATTCGTCGGGAGACGCCGGAAGAAGAGGATGGATCCGCGTCGGATGCTTCAACATGGACCCGCTCCGCACCGGATGGAAGAAGATCGAAGATGCAGCTTGGATGAAGATGTTTGCCGGTCCGGATGTCCTCTTCTTGCCGGATAGGAGGAAGACTTTGGAGCCTCTTCTGGACCTCTTCAGCACCGGATGCCAGGACGGATCGGTGAACCTGGTATGGTGAAGACAAGGTAGGAAGATCTTCAGGGGCTTAGTGTTAGGTTTATTTAAGGGGGATTTGGGTTAGATTAGGGGTATGTGGGTGGTGGGTTGTAATGTTGGGGGGGGTATTGTATGGTTTTTTTTACAGGCAAAAGAGCTGATTTTCTTGGGGCATGCCCCGCAAAGGGCCCTGTTCAGGGCTGGTAAGGTAAAAGAGCTTTTAAATTTATTAATTTAGAATAGGGTAGGGAATTTTTTTATTTTGGGGGTCTTTGTTATTTTATTAGGGGGCTTAGAGTAGGTGTAATTAGTTTAAAATTGTAATATTTTTCTTATGTTTGTAAATATTTTTTTATTTTTTGTAACTTAGTTCTTTTTTATTTTTTGTACTTTAGTTAGTTTATGTAATTGTAGTTATTTGTAGAAATTGTATTTAATTTATTTATTGATAGTGTAGTGTTAGGTTTTATTGTAGGTAATTGTAGGTATTTTATTTAATTAATTTATTGATAGGGTAGTGTTAGGTTTAATTATAACTTAGGTTAGGACTTATTTTACAGGTAATTTTGTTATTATTTTAACTAGGTAACTATTAAATAGTTCTTAACTATTTAATAGCTATTGTACCTGGTTAAAATAATTACAAAGTTACCTGTAAAATAAATATTAATCCTAAAATAGCTACAATGTAATTATAATTTATATTGTAGCTATATTAGGGTTTATTTTACAGGTAAGTATTTATCTTTAAATAGGAATAATTTATTTAATAAGAGTTAATTAATTTCGTTAGATTAAAATTATATTTAATTTAGGGGGGTGTTAGTATTAGGGTTAGACTTAGCTTTAGGGGTTAATCCATTTATTATAGTAGCGGTGAGCTCCGGTCGTCAGATTAGGGGTTAATAATTGAAGTTAGGTGTCGGCGATGTTAGGGAGGGCAGATTAGGGGTTAATACTATTTATGATGGGGTTAGTGAGGTGGATTAGGGGTTAATAACTTTATTATAGTAGCGCTCAGGTCCGCTCGGCAGATTAGGGGTTAATAAGTGTAGGCAGGTGTCGGCGACGTTGAGGGGTCAGATTAGGGGTTAATAAATATAATATAGGGGTCGGCGGTGTTAGGGGCAGCAGATTAGGGGTACATAGGGATAATGTAAATTGCGGCGGTTTACGGAGCGGCAGATTAGGGGTTAATAATAATATGCAGGGGTCAGCGATAGCGGGGGCGGCAGATTAGGGGTTAATAAGTGTAAGGTTAGGGGTGTTTAGACTCGGGGTACATGTTAGAGTGTTAGGTGCAGACGTAGGAAGTGTTTCCCCATAGGAAAAAATGGGGCTGCGTTTAGGAGCTGAACGCTGCTTTTTTGCAGGTGTTAGGTTTTTTTTCAGCTCAAACAGTCCCATTGTTTCCTATGGGAGAATCGTGCACAAGCACGTTTTTTTCAGGCTGGCCGCGTCCGTAAGCAACTCTGGTATCGAGAGTTGCATTTGCGGTAAAAATGCTCTACGCTCCTTTTTTGGAGCCTAACGCAGCATTTTTTTGAACTCTCGATACCAGAGTTAATTTTATGGTGCGGCCAGAAAAAAGCCAGCGGAGCGTTAACAGCCCATCTACCGCCAAACTCCAAATCTAGGCCTAAGTTTTTAAAACCCCACCTTTATATTATAGAGGTGTTCACTAAACCTCTTCCTAGTCTTCCCTTTTGTGCTGCCAATATAAATCATATTACATTTGCATGTTAGAAGATATACTGTATAAGTGGTTTCACAATTACTCCTGTGTCTAATAGTATACTGCTCTGACCTATAATAGTTAAAAAAGGATCTCCCTTTTTTTTACATATTGTCACATACTACACCGAGAAGAATGCCAGGAGTATTCATGAGAAGAACAACAAGAATATACGTTTTTCCAAGACTGAGCTAGTACCAAGATATCGTCCAAATAAAGAAACGCTGCAATACCCTGCTCTCTGGTTAAAGATAGAAGGGCACCGAGAAACTTTGTAAATATTCTCGGAGCTGTTGCTAGGCCAAATGGAAGAGCAACAAATTGGTAATGCTTGTCTTGAAAAGAGAATCTCAGAAATCGCTAATGATCTGGGTGAATTGGGATGTGAAGGTAAGCATCCTGTAAGTCTAGCGTGGACATAAAGTGACCTTGCTGAACAAAGGGCAGAATAGTCCTTATAGTCACCATCTTGAAAGCTGGGCCTCTTACAAACCTATTTAAAGTTTTCAGATCCAAAATTGGTCTGAAATCATTTTCCTTCTTTGTGACAATAAAAAGATTTGATTAAGGGGGGCGGGTCCGAACATCGACCAAGATGGCTGCTTTTAACTTTAGCTGAATCCGGGAGCTGATAGATCCGTTGCCTATCGCTTCACAAACTTAAAATCCAAGCCTGGAATTACAACTGTCCTGTAGATTAATATCTGAAAAACGGATTTCTGTGCTTTTTAACTTTGAATTCCAGCCAAGCAGACCGGAATAGATGAGGAACGCAGCGGAGGCCTAGCAACAGACCTGGCTCCTCATTTACCCTCCCTGAGTCCTGATGTGTCAGGAATAACAGCCGTGTGTGCTGTCCAGATCTATTGATACGTAGCTGCTGAAACGCTATGGCAATAACTTCTGTCTTTTTCACCCATGGACATATGTATTTATAGGTAACGGTGCTATTGTGGAGTGGGATACGCACTAACTCTACTGTCACCCAGATATTTCGCTACTACCTACAATATCCTGTGGTGTATACCAGCGATCAATTGCTCCAGCATGAAGCCGGCTATATGTCTTGTAGAGGAGCTGTGTAGCCTCTGATGCTTTTCAGGCTGAATGTATAGAACAGTTACGAATGGTCTTTATTAAACCGGAGGTCGACAAGGCTGATCTACAAACAGCCCACTCTCCGATGAAAGAAGGTAGATGCAGCGCTTTGGGGCCCCAGCATCAGCTGCCTGCATTCTATAATGGCCCACAAAAACAAGGAGATGGGGACATGTGTTTGTCTGGGCGGACCGCTATTCCTGATTATGCTGCCAGTACAAGTAAAGAGAAGGTCGATAGGGCTAACCAGAGAGTCGCTGACCACATGGCGCTAAATTACATCTCGCCTCTGACAGGGGAAATGGATTCCAACACTACATGCCGCTCAGCTCACAAATCCATTCATTTGGCAGTCATGTTGAAGCACGCTCAAATATGCAACCCACCTGCTGGGGTTAAAGCCCTGAGAGATGAACGGACACTGGGTTTACAACTTTCCTCACATTACCTGTTACAATCCACGCAAGTTAGCACTAGGGTAAGGCCCTTGCGGTCTCCAACTGAGGCATCTGCCGTCCGAACTGCTGCTACTGTGAGTTGCTTAGCCTGCAGAATAGGTATAGGCTGAACAAAACTCTTAACGGTGTATTAATGTGGGTGACATAATATCGGACCTTCCTGGGAGAACCTCTACTTAGCTTCAAGACTTATAGTTTGGTTTACGGTTATACATTGCGTACTGCTTCCACTTGCCCACTATATATTTATACTTTGGTGTAATTAAGTCTGCTAGGACTTAATTATATACTGCAATCAGTAACCCTACTTAATTTTATTACATGTACCCCTTGTACATCAATACAGCCCAGATGTTAGTGCTAGTTGATAATAGTATGTGTCACACCTTTTGACTGTTATAAATCGAGTTTTCTGTATGCTAGACTATAACTATGATGTATGCTCTCCTATCTGTTGAAATTTCAGTTCAAACCACATGTAATTTAACTAATTTTATATATGTCTATGTTTAGTTTTATAAAGGCCCAAAAGTGGTCTCATATTTTCCACCCTTTGTTGTTTATCTCCATAAGGGTTCAGGGGTCCAAGAGAGGCCCAGCTGGTTCTGAACAAAAAGACAGAAAAATTAGGTTTTTATATTTTGGAATGCCATAAAGCTAATTTCTATTTGTAATAGACTATAAATGTGTCATATCCATATATTGTCATTATCTAGTTTTTACCTGTACTAGACCATAAGTATGGAACATGTATACAATTTTTACCATTTCTTTATATGTTTGTCTACTTCATAATCCCTTCCCTTAAAACAAAAAATAAGATTCGCTAATTGAGACCCATGAGTGGTCTTGTACTGTTTTCAGTTACCTTCTTTACTGATTATCTTTATATCTTTTCAAGGTCCAAGAGTGGCCTTATAGCTCTTTAGAGGGTATATAGTCTGATAGGCATAGCTTACTTGTTTTGATCTCACAAATGTTTATAACTTGCTGTTTTGGAATAATTTATTTGTATAATATGTATTGATATTTCACTATTGTATGCCTTACCGTGAATCTTAATAAAACTATTCAAAGAAAAAAAAAAAAAAGAAAAAAGATTTGATTAAAAACTCAGCCCTTGTTTCTGTAGAGGAACTGGGACAATTAACCCGATGAGTTCTAGATCTAAAACAGAGAGAATCTTTCCATTGGGGGTCTTATTCTGAATCCAATTCAATATCCCTAAAAAATAATATTCTGAATCCACGGATTTTGGACAGATTCTGCCCAAGATTCTTGAAAGTGTTTTAGTCTGCCCCCCACCAGAAGAACTGGATTGGGGGCTGCACCTTCATGCTGGCTTAGGGGCTGGATTCTGTTTCTTATTGTGTTTGGATCTATTCTAATCGGGGTAGGTCTCCAGTTAGAGCCAGGGGTTTTAGGAGAGTGAGTAGTTTTCTGTTCTCTGTTTTGAAAAAAAGGAAAGAAAACAATTGGTAGCTTTAAACTTTCACTTAGATTTATTGTCTTGTGGCAGAAAAACTCCCTTATCCCCAGTAATTGTGGAAATAGTTGAGTTCAAAAGGTTTCTACCTTGAAAAAAAAGAGGTAGTAATCTTGTTTTAGACACCATGTCAGCATTTCAAGATTTAAGCCATAAAGCTCTTCTGGTAAGAATAGCTAAAGACATAGATTTGATGTTGATTTTTATGACATCAAAAATTGCGTCACATGTTGAAGTAAAAAGATAATGTTAATTCAGGATCTGAAGACAACTGCTGAGCGAGACTTTCTAACCAAAAAGTAGAGGCAGCAGCAATATCAGCAATATATATAACTGGTCTAAGGATATAGCCAGTATGTAAGCATGCTCTTCTAAGATAAGCTTCAAGCTTCCTTGAAGGGTCCTTAAAAGTGCTGTCTAGTGTGGAAATAGCCCCATCAACCTTAGGGACTGTTTTCCAAAGTTCCAAATTAGCAATAGGTAAAGGATAAAAAAAAAAAAAAAAACCTAGAAGAAGGGTTAAAAGAGGTACCAGGTTTAGACCATTCTTTAGTAATCACATTAGAGATAGCGTCTGGAATAGGAAAAACTTCAGGAGCAATAACAGTAGTCTTAAATCCATAATTTAAATGATTACAAGGTTTATCATCAGAAGTTTTAGACTCTTCAATCCCTAAAGTAAATAATACTTCCTTTAAAAGAGAGCGAATATGCTAAATTTTAAACAAAAAAGATTTGTCAATCTCTGTCTCTGATGTAGGATCCTCTTCAGTAGAAGATACGTCATATGCTGTCGGTCAGTACAAAATTCACTAGACCTAGGTAAAAATTGCAAAGCTCTTTTACATTTATTTGAAGATAGAATAGCAGTCATAACCTTCTCTATGGCTACAGCAATAAAATCCTTCATTGCTGCAGGAATGCCTTTTGCATTAGACTGAGTGGGAAAAACAGTGGATGCCTTTGTACTCATAGAAATATTGTCAGAATGTAATAAAATTTCAAAACAGGAGCCACTTAATTGAGCTGAAGAAATTAGTTCAGCTTTTTTACAATAAACACACATGTTCAGGCATGTTTCTACAAAAGAAAGGAGGACATTCTTCTGAAAGCTTGTCACCTTATAAATGTATAGTTAGTACAATAAAAAGTATCATTGCTCAATGAAATACTCTTGTTATTTTGTATATATATATATATATATATATATATATATATATATATATATATATATATATAAAATCAAAATTTATTAAAATGATGGTGGTGATAAAAATCTGAGATTAAAATCCTCCATGTCTCAAAAGTAAATCAATACAAAATGTTTGCATAGGAAATTAGCACATCCAGGCAAGTTGAGTACTGTGGAAAAACAAGCAGGGGACCTAGCCTGGATGTGCTAATTTCCTATGCAAACATTCTGTATTGATTTATATATATATATATCAGTGACGTGCGGTGAGATCACAGGTTGGTGAGGCGCTATCTATGATACTCGCGAGAAGAACATATATAGAGTGAGTGAGGGAAAGAGAGAGGAAGAAGGTAAGTGAGAGTGAGAGGGTAAGAAAGAGGGAGAGGGAAAGAGAGAGGAGAATGGAGAGGGAAAGAAAGAGAGAGGGGAAGAGAGGGAGAGGAAAAGAGAGGGAGAGGGAGGGAAAGAGGGAGAGGGAGGGAAAGAGGGAGAGGGAAAGAGAGAGGAGAATGGAGAGGGAAAGAAAGGGAGAGGGGGAGAGGAAAAGAGAGGGAGAGGGAAAGAGGGAGAGGGAGGGAAAGAGGGAGAGGGTGGGAAAGAGGGAGAGGGTGGGGGAGAGAGAGAGAGGTGGGATAGAGGGAGGGGGGAAAGGGAGTATATACAAGTAATGTGTATATACAGGTGTATTTAGGTTTTGTGTTTTACAATTGTGCTGGTCAGGGTGTAACATAATTTTTTTTTAATGGGTTTTCCAAAGTAAATGAGGAGGAGGAAGGACAAAGAGAGGAGGGAGGAAGAGGAAAGGGAGGGATGCATTTGGGGTGATTCAACTGTGCCACAATTATTTGTGAGACAGGTTTTTAATAATGAATGCATAATGTGTTATGCAGGCAGTTACTGTGCACATAATTTTAACACATTACACAGTCTTTGATTATTAAAAGCCTGTCTCACACATTTCTGATTTTATGTATAGGAAGCAAGGAGGTGTATCATACTATTATAAAAGTCTAAGATAAAACACATTTTCTGGTTTCTTGGTATATATCTCAAGAAACCAGGAAATGTTAGCTTTCTTATATTTTATTTTACACCATAACAGAAGAGTTTTTAAAAAATAAATAAATAAACAGTTATGTTTTTTTAAATTTATTTTATCTTTTGAGATTTTACTTTGCTTTCCATGCAGTGGCTTAAAAGAAGGAATAAAGCTAAACAACATATGAGCAGTTTAAGAGACTGATTTATGGCAAGCATTTCATGGGCATAGTTTCAGGGCAGTTAAATTAATTAAATACAAAACAAAATATAAATGCTCTGATAATTAAAAAAACAACAACAAAGGAACAGTTACTTGCTATATATATACACACAAATATGTGTGTGTGTATTTGTGGAAGGTGTTCATGTGTACCTTAACATCAATGAGTATGATTAGGAAGCTGTAAATTTTACAAACAAATATTGCCTTTCACTTAAATTTGCTTATAACCTGTAGGATCAAATTGGTTAAATAAACCAAGCAATTGTGTAAGCTGCAGAGAGAGCCAGCACATAAGAGAAGCACATGTCATCTGTGCTGAGGGTCTCACAGCAGAACGTTTTAAACACAGACTTTACTAAAATCATTATAAACAGATAACCTCTGGCTCCTCTTACCTCTGATCTTTGTCTGTGTTTAAATCCTTGCTTGCGTTCTGCTGTGAGACACTCAGTCAGCACAGCTCTCAGGCAGAAAGAAGGGGGAGGGGATTTAAGCCTGTGCAGCTCTCTCTGTGAGAGGTTTAGCAAAATACACATGGGGTATAGTGCCCTGGCCCAAAACATTGCAACTAACTTATTTGCTTGCAAAAAAAAAACCTATACAAATGCAGCTGCCTCTACAGTGTGTTTTTCCAGATGAAGATCATGACGCTATTGATTATTCTAATGCTGCTGCAGAAACTGAATTTATATCATGCACATATAAATTCAGTTTCTGCAGCAGCATTAGAATAATCAATAGCGTCATGATCTTCATCTGGATAAGCACAGTGTAGACTAGAGTGCTGTAGGATAGTGAAGTTCACAGATTCCACTGACTTACCCCATGTACACGATCACTGTCCTGGCCTGCTGTCTTGGTAAGAAATTCCCACAGTCCTGAGTCCTCCTCCCCTCCAGGACCTCCGACCACCACACTGAGCCACAACAACTGCACAGCTGACTGAGATTGTCACTGCACTTTGCCAAAGCGAAATTCAATACGGCAGTCAGTAACTTGCAGCAGTAGCAGCTCCCTCCTATCTCTACCAGACTTCCTTCCCGCCTGAACTGAAGCCCGGTCACTCTGTCAATCAGCAGGCACGCCTCCCCCAGTGCTGAATGCTGATTGGCTGAGTGATCTAGCTCATCATGGAGGCGGTTTTAAGAACCGCCTCCAATTGGAGCTACTGAGGGGCCGGCGAGTCACCTGTGGGTGGTGCAGCTCTAAGTGAGCAGAGGATTGCATGTTAGATCTATTGTTGCGCAATTAATGGAGGGCAGCGGACCGGCTCACTGCCTCCTAATTGCGCAACAATGGATGATATGCATAATTTGGCTGCTGCACAAGTGCAGTATAATA